>NC_080541.1:90018678-90318678 GCF_028640845.1 Ahaetulla prasina | reverse complement strand
ATATATATTTGTTTTCTGAGGTTTTCACGGGTGTTTGTATGTAGGTCTTTGGTTGTTCGGGTTTTCTCCCGTGTAAAATTGGAAGTGTCTTGGCGACGTTTCGACGAAGTATCATTCGTCATCTTCAGGCTTCAGCTTCATGCTTCTCGGAGCAATGTGTGATCGCAGCTGTTTCTTCCTTTTAACTGCTAGTGGGGGTTTGAACTGATTGGGTGGGAGCTTGGCTGTGCTCTGATTGGCTGGGGGTTTTTTTGTGCTCTGATTGGCTGGGGGTGTGTCCTGTTTGGGTGCAGAGCACAAAAAAAAACCCCAGCCAATAAGAGCTCCCACCCAATCAGTTCAAACCCCACTAGCAGTTAAAAGGAAGAAACAGCTGCGATCACATTGCTCCCAGAAGCACGGTTGAAGCCTGAAGATGACGAATGAGACTTCGTCGAAACGCCGCCAAGACACTTCCAATTTACACGGAGAAAACCCAACAACTAAAGACCTATATATATATATATATATATATATATATATATATATATATATATATATATATATATATATATATATTTGTTTTCTGAGGTTTTCACGGTGTTTGTATATAGGTCTTTGGTTGTTCGGGTTTTCTCCCGTAAAATTGGAAGTGTCTTGGCGGCGTTTGACGAAGTCTCATTCGTCATCTTCAGGCTTCAGCGTGCTTCTGGGAGCAATGTGTGATCGCAGCTGTTTCTTCCTTTTAACTGCTAGTGGGGTTTGAACTGATTGGGTGGGAGCTTGGCTGTGCTCTGATTGGATGGGGTTTTCTGTGCTCTGATTGGCTGGGGTGTGTCCTGTGTTGGTGGGGGCTTGGTTGTGCTCAGTCTAATCTGTGCTGCAGGGGATTTGAGCTGGTGAGCTGCACTGCTGCTGTTTGGCTTCGTGTTCGTGGTCGTGCTACATCTTAGTGGGTGTCAGTCTGCTGCATGTATGGATTGGAGGGTTTGAAGTGGCTAATGTTGCAGCTGCGGTCTGGCTTCTGGTCCTTGGTCGTGCTTCCTGATCAGTGTGGGTTTGGGTGTGCTTTCTGGGTGGATGTGTGGTGGTGACATCCTGTGTGGACCTCGTGAGTGTGGGTCTGGTGTCATTCCTCGTGTTAGGGACACGTTTGTCAATAAGGGCAGGTTTCCAAATGGCTGGTAGGCGGAGGTATCATCTCGTTTGTTCATGCTGTGTGGGCGTTTTCTATCTCGATGGCTTCTCTGATTATTCTGTTGTTAAAGTGTTCAGTTTTGGCGATAGTTCTGGTCTTTTAAAGTCAATATCGTGTCCTGTGACTTTAAAGTGTTGGACCAGGAAGAAGTTGGTTCCTCTTTTGAATGAGTTCTTGTGTTCTTCAATCGTGCACTTATTCTTCTGTTGGTTTGTCCAATGTATGTGGTGGGGCAGGCGGTGCATGGGATTTCATATACTCCTTGATTTTCTAACTCAATTTTGTCTTTGGGGTTTCTTAGGATGGTGGATATTTTTGGTTTGTGCAGAATGCTGTCTTGATGTTATGTTTGTGGAGGATCTTGCTGATTCTGTCTGTGGTGCCTTTTATATATGGGAGGAGGGCTGTGCCATTTTCTTGCTCTCTGTCTTGGGTTTTAGTGGGGGTTCTTTTGGATTAGTTTGGTAATCTTATTTCTCTGGAATCCATTGGATGTTAGTACGTTTGTGAGAGTGTGTAGTTCGGTTTTAGGTGTTGTTCGTCAGCTAAGCATTTTGTTCTAGAGATGAGTGTCTTGGCTACGGAGTTGATCTGTGCTGGGTGGTGGTGTGAGAGTGCATGCAGATAGCGGTTTGTGTGTGTTTTCTTCTGGTAGATGGTGTGTCCTAGGAGCCATTGGGTTTCTTGTAGACTAAGACATCTAGGAAGGGAAGTTGGTTGTTAACTTCTGTTTCCATGGTGAACTGTATTTTGGGGTGTAGGCTATTGAGGTGTGTGAGGAAGTTTTCAAGTTTTTCTTTCCCGTGTGGCCAGATTATGAAGGTGTCGCTCACGTATCTGAGCCAGAGTTTGGGTTTGTGATCAGATTTTTCTAGTGCTTGGGTTTCAAAGTGTTCCATGTAGAGGTTGGCAATGACAGGTGAGAGGGGTGATCCCATGGGTGCGCCTTCTATTTGTTTGTATTTTTGTCCGTTATAGATGAAGTATGTGTTGGATAGGCAGTGGTTGGTCAGATCTAGTATGTGCTTGGGGGGGTTATATTTGTTTTGGATAGCTGTCAAGGCTTCTTTGATTGGCACTTGGGTGAAGAGGGATATGGCATCAAAGCTCACGAGTAGGTCGCTGGGCTGTAAGATTTGTTTCTTTATGATCTCTATGAACTGGAATGAGTTTTTACATGTGAGGCGATGGATTCTGCATAGGGCTGTAGTTGTTTGGTGAGAAATTTGGCTAGGTTTTGTAGAGGTGAGCCTATGGAGCTGACTATGGGTCTGAGTGGGGGTTCCTTCTTTGTGTATCTTGGGAGGCCAGAGCTTAGGGCATCTGGATGATTTCTCTCTGGGAATGATTCTTTGTTGGATTTCTTCGCTGATGGGGAGGCTTTTATTTTGGATCTAGTGGTTTTCTAGGTAGGTGGTGGGGTCTGTTTTAGGGGTTTGTATGCAGCGTCTTGGAGCAGGTTGGTTAATTTGGTCTGGTAGTCAGATGTGTTCATAACCACCGTGGCGTTGCCCTTGTCTGCTGGTAGGATTATTATGCTGGTATCTTTTTTCAGGTTAAGTAGTGCTGTCTGTTCCTCTTTGGGTAAGTTGCTTTTGGGTGGCTTGCTGCTGCAGAGGATGTTGGTGATTTCGAGTCTGATTTTGTTAGCGCCATCGGGTTGATTTTGGTCAGGCTGGTTTCAACTCCGCATATAATGGTCTCAGTGGGGATGTATTTGGGAGTGACTGCAAAGTTGAACTTTGGAAAGGACATCGGTTTCAGCTTTGGTGAGGATCCTATCTGAGATGTTATGCACTGTTTGTTTCATGTGTTGCTGTGAGGGTGGAGGGGTTTGTTTTCTGCCTTGTAGTCTTCGGAGTTTGTTGGTGTGCGTGTCTGTCTTGAGGGTGGTCTGTGTTTCGGCTCTCCAGACGGCAAGTTGTTTGGATTTGTCCCAAAGTGCCGGGTGCATCTTGTTGCTGAGTTTGAGGTGAAGTGTGAGGAGATCTTTGTTGATTTGATCTAGGAGGAATCTTTTTGTGTGAAGTTCATTTCTGATTAAGGCCAATTCTGTTCTTTTTAGGATGCGTTTGGTGGCTGCAGAGTTGGAGTGGATATTCAATTGGAAGCATATGGGGATTAAATTTTCATCGCAGCAGTTTCGTAGGAATGCGAGGTCACATAAAATGGAAGCTCTTTGGACTTCTAGTTTTTCATAGGTCCTGGTCAGATGGTGGATTTCCTCCCCGTAGAGGTGCAATATTTGTTTTCTGAGGTTTTCACGGGTGTTTGTATATAGGTCTTTGGTTGTTCGGGTTTTCTCCCGTGTAAAATTGGAAGTGTCTTGGCGACGTTTCGACGAAGTCTCATTCGTCATCTTCAGGCTTCAGCTTCGTGCTTCTGGGAGCAATGTGTGATCGCAGCTGTTTCTTCCTTTTAACTGCTAGTGGGGGTTTGAACTGATTGGGTGGGAGCTTGGCTGTGCTCTGATTGGATGGGGGTTTTTCTGTGCTCTGATTGGCTGGGGGTGTGTCCTGTGTTGGTGGGGGCTTGGTTGTGCTCAGTCTAATCTGTGCTGCAGGGGGATTTGAGCTGGTGAGCTGCACTGCTGCTGTTTGGCTTCGTGTTCGTGGTCGTGCTACATCTTCGTAGTGGGTGTCAGTCTGCTGCATGTATGGATTGGAGGGGTTTGAAGTGGCTAATGTTGCAGCTGCGGTCTGGCTTCTGGTCCTTGGTCGTGCTTCCTGATCAGTGTGGGTTTGGGTGTGCTTTCTGGGTGGATGTGTGGTGGTGACATCCTGTGTGGACCTCGTGAGTGTGGGTCTGGTGTCATTCCTCGTGTTAGGGACACGTTTGTCAATAAGGGCAGGTTTCCAAATGGCTGGTAGGCGGGAGGTATCATCTCGTTTGTTCATGCTGTGTGGGCGTTTTTCTATCTCGATGGCTTCTCTGATTATTCTGTTGTTAAAGTGTTGAAACCAGCCTGACCAAAATCAACCCCGATGACGCTAACAAAATCAGACTCGAAATCACCAACATCCTCTGCAGCAGCAAGCCACCCAAAAGCAACTTACCCAAAGAGGAACAGACAGCACTACTTAACCTGAAAAAAGATACCAGCATAATAATCCTACCAGCAGACAAGGGCAACGCCACGGTGGTTATGAACACATCTGACTACCAAACCAAATTAACCAACCTACTCCAAGACCCTGCATACAAGCCCCTAAAAACAGACCCCACCACCTACCTAGAAAAAACCACTAGATCCAAAATAAAAGCCTCCCCCATCAGCGAAGAAATCCAACAAAGAATCATTCCCAGAGAGAAATCATCCAGATGCCCTAAGCTCTACGGCCTCCCCAAGATACACAAAGAAGGAACCCCACTCAGACCCATAGTCAGCTCCATAGGCTCACCTCTACAAAACCTAGCCAAATTTCTCACCAAACAACTACAGCCCTATGCAGAATCCATCGCCTCACATGTAAAAAACTCATTCCAGTTCATAGATATCATAAAGAAACAAAACTTACAGCCCAGCGACTCACTGTGAGCTTTGATGTCATATCCCTCTTCACCCAAGTGCCAATCAAAGAAGCCTTGACAGCTATCCAAAACAAATATAACCCCCCCAAGCACATACTAGATCTGACCAACCACTGCCTATCCAACACATACTTCATCTATAACGGACAAAAATACAAACAAATAGAAGGCGCACCCATGAGTCCTCTCACCTGTCATTGCCAACCTCTACATGGAACACTTTGAAACCCAAGCACTAGAAAAATCTGATCACAAACCCAAACTCTGGCCCAGATACGTAGACGACACCTTCATAATCTGGCCACACGGGAAAGAAAAACTTGACAACTTCCTCACATACCTCAATAGCCTACACCCCAAAATACAGTTCACCATGGAAACAGAAGTTAACAACCAACTTCCCTTCCTAGATGTCTTAGTCTACAAGAAACCCAATGGCTCCCTAGGACACACCATCTACCAGAAGAAAACACACACAAACCGCTATCTGCATGCACTCACACCACCACCCAGCACAGATCAACTCCGTAGCCAAGACACTCATCTCTAGAACAAAATGCTTAGCTGACGAACAACACCTAAAACCGAACTACACACTCTCACAAACGTACTAACATCCAATGGATTCCAGAGAAATAAGATTACCAAACTAATCCAAAAGAACCCCCACTAAAACCCAAGACAGAGAGCAAGAAAATGGCACAGCCCTCCTCCCATATATAAAAGGCACCACAGACAGAATCAGCAAGATCCTCCACAAACATAACATCAAGACAGCATTCTGCACAAACCAAAAATATCCACCATCCTAAGAAACCCCAAAGACAAAATTGAGTTAGAAAATCAAGGAGTATATGAAATCCCATGCACCGCCTGCCCCACCACATACATTGGACAAACCAACAGAAGAATAAGTGCACGATTGAAGAACACAAGAACTCATTCAAAAAGAGGAACTAACTTCTTCCCTGGTCCAACACTTTAAAGTCACAGGACACGATATTGACTTTAAAAAGACCAGAACTATCGCCAAAACTGAACACTTTAACAACAGAATAATCAGAGAAGCCATCGAGATAGAAAACGCCCACACAGCATGAACAAACGAGATGATACCTCCGCCTACCAGCCATTTGGAAACCTGCCCTTATTGACAAACGTGTCCCTAACACGAGGAATGACACCAGACCCACACTCACGAGGTCCACACAGGATGTCACCACCACACAACCTAGCCAAATTTCTCGCCAAACAACTACAGCCCTATGCAGAATCCATCGCCTCACATGTAAAAACTCATTCCAGTTCATAGAGATCATAAAGAAACAAAACTTACAGCCCAGCGACCTACTCGTGAGCTTTGATGTCATATCCTCTTCACCCAAGTGCCAATCAAAGAAGCCTTGACAGCTATCCAAAACAAATATAACCCCCAAGCACATACTAGATCTGACCAACCACTGCCTATCCAACACATACTTCATCTATAACGGACAAAAATACAAACAAATAGAAGGCGCACCCATGGGATCACCCTCTCACCTGTCATTGCCAACCTCTACATGGAACACTTTGAAACCCAAGCACTAGAAAATCTGATCACAAACCCAAACTCTGGCTCAGATACGTAGACGACACCTTCATAATCTGGCCACACGGGAAAGAAAAACTTGAAAACTTCCTCACACACCTCAATAGCCTACACCCCAAAATACAGTTCACCATGGAAACAGAAGTTAACAACCAACTTCCTTCCTAGATGTCTTAGTCTACAAGAAACCCAATGGCTCCCTAGGACACACCATCTACCAGAAGAAAACACACACAAACCGCTATCTGCATGCACTCACACCACCACCCAGCACAGATCAACTCAGAGCCAAGACACTCATCTCTAGAACAAAATGCTTAGCTGACGAACAACACCTAAAACCGAACTACACTCTCACAAACGTACTAACATCCAATGGATTCCAGAGAAATAAGATTACCAAACTAATCCAAAAGAACCCCCACTAAAACCCAAGACAGAGAGCAAGAAAATGGCACAGCCCTCCTCCCATATATAAAAGGCACCACAGACAGAATCAGCAAGATCCTCCACAAACATAACATCAAGACAGCATTCTGCACAAACCAAAAATATCCACCATCCTAAGAAACCCCAAAGACAAAATTGAGTTAGAAAATCAAGGAGTATATGAAATCCCATGCACCGCCTGCCCCACCACATACATTGACAAACCAACAGAAGAATAAGTGCATTGAAGAACACAAGAACTCATTCAAAAAGAGGAACTAACTTCTTCCCTGGTCCAACACTTTAAAGTCACAGGACACGATATTGACTTTAAAAAGACCAGAACTATCGCCAAAACTGAACACTTTAACAACAGAATAATCAGAGAAGCCATCGAGATAGAAAACGCCCACACAGCATGAACAAACGAGATGATACCTCCGCCTACCAGCCATTTGGAAACCTGCCCTTATTGACAAACGTGTCCCTAACACGAGGAATGACACCAGACCCACACTCACGAGGTCCACACAGGATGTCACCACCACACAACCTAGCCAAATTTCTCGCCAAACAACTACAGCCCTATGCAGAATCCATCGCCTCACATGTAAAAACTCATTCCAGTTCATAGAGATCATAAAGAAACAAAACTTACAGCCCAGCGACCTACTCGTGAGCTTTGATGTCATATCCTCTTCACCCAAGTGCCAATCAAAGAAGCCTTGACAGCTATCCAAAACAAATATAACCCCCAAGCACATACTAGATCTGACCAACCACTGCCTATCCAACACATACTTCATCTATAACGGACAAAAATACAAACAAATAGAAGGCGCACCCATGGGATCACCCTCTCACCTGTCATTGCCAACCTCTACATGGAACACTTTGAAACCCAAGCACTAGAAAATCTGATCACAAACCCAAACTCTGGCTCAGATACGTAGACGACACCTTCATAATCTGGCCACACGGGAAAGAAAAACTTGAAAACTTCCTCACACACCTCAATAGCCTACACCCCAAAATACAGTTCACCATGGAAACAGAAGTTAACAACCAACTTCCCTTCCTAGATGTCTTAGTCTACAAGAAACCCAATGGCTCCCTAGGACACACCATCTACCAGAAGAAAACACACACAAACCGCTATCTGCATGCACTCTCACACCACCACCCAGCACAGATCAACTCCGAGCCAAGACACTCATCTCTAGAACAAAATGCTTAGCTGATGAACAACACCTAAAACTGAACTACACTCTCACAAACGTACTAACATCCAATGGATTCCAGAGAAATAAGATTACCAAACTAATCCAAAAAGAACCCCCCACTAAAACCCAAGACAGAGAGCAAGAAAATGGCACAGCCCTCCTCCCATATATAAAAGGCACCACAGACAGAATCAGCAAGATCCTCCACAAACATAACATCAAGACAGCATTCTGCACAAACCAAAAAATATCCACCATCCTAAGAAACCCCAAAGACAAAATTGAGTTAGAAAATCAAGGAGTATATGAAATCCCATGCACCGCCTGCCCCACCACATACATTGGACAAACCAACAGAAGAATAAGTGCACGCATTGAAGAACACAAGAACTCATTCAAAAAAGAGGAACCAACTTCTTCCTGGTCCAACACTTTAAAGTCACAGGACACGATATTGACTTTAAAAAGACCAGAACTATCGCCAAAACTGAACACTTTAACAACAGAATAATCAGAGAAGCCATCGAGATAGAAAAACGCCCACACAGCATGAACAAACGAGATGATACCTCCCGCCTACCAGCCATTTGAAACCTGCCCTTATTGACAAACGTGTCCCTAACACGAGGAATGACACCAGACCCACACTCACGAGGTCCACACAGGATGTCACCACCACACATCCACCCAGAAAGCACACCCAAACCCACACTGATCAGGAAGCACGACCAAGGACCAGAAGCCAGACCGCAGCTGCAACATTAGCCACTTCAAACCCCTCCAATCCATACATGCAGCAGACTGACACCCACTACGAAGATGTAGCACGACCACGAACACGAAGCCAAACAGCAGCAGTGCAGCTCACCAGCTCAAATCCCCCTGCAGCACAGATTAGACTGAGCACAACCAAGCCCCCACCAACACAGGACACACTCCCAGCCAATCAGAGCACAAAAAACCCCATCCAATCAGAGCACAGCCAAGCTCCCACCCAATCAGTTCAAACCCCCACTAGCAGTTAAAAGGAAGAAACAGCTGCGATCACACATTGCTCCCAGAAGCACGAAGCTGAAGCCTGAAGATGACGAATGAGACTTCGTCGAAACGTCGCCAAGACACTTCCAATTTTACACGGGAGAAAACCCGAACAACCAAAGACCTATATATATATATATATATATATGCTTATACCTCCTAATATTTACTCATATATATGTTTATATACTATATAATCTTTTTATATGATGTTGTGACAAAATAAATAAATAAATAAATAAGTAAATATATAAATAAATAAAATAAAATAAATTTTCCCCCTTCACTGTAAAGGGGAGCCTGTGGCCATGTGTTTATCTTGTGTGTATGTTTATGTGTACAAGCCAAAACTATATTTCAAAACATAGTATGGCCAGGAGAAAGTTATATATTATTATTAATTGTATTTATAACTATTGATTAAAATTAATTGCTTGTAAAACAAGGTAGCTCATTTATAAAATTAATCCACATCTGTTTGTATTCGCCATCTGGACCAGCGGTGGGTTGCTCCCAGTTCGGTCCAGTTCTTGCAAACCGATAGTAAAAGTGGTGGGAGGTTCCGCCCACCCATCCAGACGTCATCATGGATGATCTGCTCATGCGCAGAAGCTTCTGCGCATGTGCAGAAGCGCGCACATGCTCCCATTCTGAACTGGTAGCAAAGGTAAGTAGAACCAACCCCTGATCTGGACCCATATGCATGAACCACCCTCCTTCCAGCAATTTGCAAAATAGAAGAAAGATGGGAGCTATATAAAAGATGTAGAAGATGCACTATAAAGGGAATGAAAGAAAAAAAAAGGGGGGGAGTGAAGAATTATCAGTGGCACATAAAATGTGCATTGATAGAGTCCTATTCTTTTTTGTTTGACTGATTGATTTTCAAATAATTAGACCTCTGGAAAGCAACAAAAAATGTTTAAAAAGTATTGCAGATCTTCCATGCATGGAAACATAATTTCATCTTGTTCAAACCTGGTTCAAGAAAATATGTATTGATAAAGATGCTTGATATAAGAATAGTTTTATGATTAGATGGAGAAGATGGTGCCATTTCAGATTATGTGTTCATAAATATATGGCAGATGGGTTAAATATTAAATTACACATAGTCTAAAGGGAGCAGTCCTGCTGAAGCCATTTGCTGTACCCAAACTGCACAGATCAGTTAATTTTCTTCCGTATGGCTCAAACAGACTAGTCAAGCAATTTATTTATAAGCCCTTGTAAAAATCTATTAGCAATTTGATTGTGTGAACGCTGTGCCAGGCCAATCTACTTTGGTAATCTTTTGATATGATTTTTTCCTGTCTTCATTGGTAATAGAATTGTGTTTTAGTAGAAAGAGCAAAATAAAGTTCTTTGCCTCAGAGAAAGATTTAAAGATAAATACTTTATAATTGGAAGAAAACTATACAGTCCAACTGTTTCTGAAGTATTACATCTCTGCATTATGAATTTATACCGAGATAAAGTTGCAACCACAGCAAGATTCATTGGTTAATCAGAAACACTGTTTGAGAGGGAGGTGAGATTGTAGTCCTTTCTCTTGTCTTTCAAAAACAAACCCCTTGTGCTTTTCCTTTAGGAGTACTTGTATCTTTTATTTGTGGCTACCTACCAGTATATAAGTAATTATTGTCACAAGACTGAAATCACCACATAAATAATGTTTTAAAATGGTATCACTTTATTGTATAGTGTTCAGGTAATGGACTAGGATTATGAAGTACAATTAAAATACTGTCTCAAATTGAAGTCAGTTCTTGGCATCAGCATGAAAGGATTTTGACATCGTCTTTTTCACTTTCCCAGTCTGGTCCAACTTCCTGAATTTCCCTGGTGATTTTTCATCTTAGTACTAACCAGACTGGGTTCCACTTAGCTATCTGACATCAGGCAAGGTACTCTAAGTGCTGTCACTAGTTAGTTAACGAAAATCGAGATTTAACTCCATATACCCTAATGAAAACTGAATGATTGACTTTGGATAATTGATTATCTCTCAGTTCAATTTACATCACAAAGGAATAGAATTCAGGAGAAAGTATTGTATACCTTACCTTGAAGCTCCTGGAAAACACTAGAAATATGTCTTAATGACAATTAGTGTAGTAATTTTAATTAGTGGTATTATTAAGCGTACTCTTTCAAATAATATAAACCAAACTCTTAATCCTTAGGTTTCAGTCTTTGGATTTAATCCAAAATTTTCTATTTCCAGCCCATTACATTCTGACAAAGTTTTCTCTTTGACATGCCAAATCTTTTAAGCTCATTTTCTTCTTGACTAGGAGAGCTCTGCTGTCAAGTCATGATTTCATGTGGTTATATCTGAAAATGGTTTCTAAACTATCATTAGGACAAAATAGTATTCTGGATTGTTTACTTTCTTTTCTCCCTGCCCACATCAGAAGTTCCCAATATATATTTTGTGATTCGTTTTTCATTGGTCTCCAAAGAAAAAGGCCATTTTTTAAAAGAAACTTGTCACGGTTGTAGGTAGCTTTGTTTCAATAAGAATACAGTTTGGTCTAGCGGTTAAGGCACCAGGCTAGAAACCAGTAGATTATGAATTCTAGTATCACTTTAGGCATGAAAGCCATCTGGGTGACTTTGGGCCAACTACTGTCTCTCAGCGCATCCCACCTCACAGGGTTGTTATTGTGAGAAAAATAAAAGAAGGAAAGGTGTATTAGCAGTGGTGAAATCCATTTTTTTACCACCAGTTCCTTGGGCATGACTTGGTTGGTGTGGTGTGGCTTGGTGGGCATGACAGGGGAAGGATACTGCAAAATCTCCATTCCCACCCCACTCCAGGGGAAGGATACAGCAAAATCCCCATTCCCTCCCCACTCCTTGGGAAAGGATATTGCAAAATCTCCATTCCCACCCTACTCTGGGGCCAGCCAGATGTGGCATTTACCAGTTCTCTGAACTATTCAAAATTTCCGCTACCGGTTCTTCAGAACCTGTCAGAACCTACTGGATTTCACCCCTGGGTATTAGGTATGTTCATTACCTTGAGTTATTTATAAAGTACCTCCAAGGGCGAGAGGAGGACGAGTGAGAGGAGGGCGAGAGTGACAAACGCCCCCTCCGCCCCCACCGCGAGAGGAGGGCGAGAGTGACAAACGCCAAGGGGCGAGAGGAGGGCGAGAGTGACAAACGCCCCCTCCGCCCCCTCCGAGGGCGAGAGGAGGACGAGTGAGAGGAGGGCGAGAGTGACAAACGCCCCCTCCGCCCCCACCACGGGCAAGAGGAGGACGAGTGAGAGGGGGGCAAAAATGTCGAACGCCCCCTCCGCCCCCCGCCCCCTCCGCCGACCACCGCCGCCACCACCATCAAAAAGCGGCAGAAGAAAACGCCGGAGGCCAGCCGCCGCCCCAAAATGAGCCGGCCGAGCTGGCAAAGCATGCCAGCAGCATTTGGGCTCGTCCTGCCGGCCCAGCTGTTCCCGAGGGCAAAAAACCCTCTCCCTGGGTCGGCAGGAGATCCGTTCAACCAGGAAGGGGGGCATATTACTTAGGTAGTCAGTACATTAGGCAGTGGACAGTACGTATGGGCAACACAACTATCATGTAAAATAAAAATACCTGTAATATAGCACGTTTTAATTTTTTACTTTTCCCTTCCTCGTGGCTCAATCTGCTGAATTAACAGGGGCTGTGCTGCTGCGGGCTCGAGGGGGGGGGCAACTCAGCTCACATGGCGGGCTGCAACAAGGGGAGCCGGGACTACAACTAACTCTGCAAGGGTAGACTCGAGTATAAGCCGAGGGGCCGCTTTTCAGCACAAAAAACGTGCTGAAAAACTCGGCTTATACTCGAGTATATACGGTAATAAAGGCAAGATAAAAATTAAATAAATATTTAAAATTATTGAGGAGACAAAAAGCAGTTAAGCTGATTTTATTTTAGTTCTGCATAGGATTTCACAGTAGGGTAAAGCTCCAACACAAATTCTAGCAAAAGAACAAAAAAAAAAAGCTTTAAATGTTTCATTAGGATTTCTGTTTTCCTTCATGAAGACATTTTGCTGGATATTGACTCTGCCACAAACATCATCCAGTCTAGTAAATTATAAATGCTTCTTTGAAGTACTCAACACAGAGTTAAGTACTTCACACATATATCCATCAGCACATATAAAATCCATTTACAAGAGTTATGTCATATATCACATTCCCATAACTGCAGCAGTACTAAACATGCTTATTGGGAAATCATATTTGTACATGCAGTTTTAGACAGTAGCACATTAAAGTTGCAAAAATATTTTCCACAGATCTTGCTTGAACAGAAATATTATTCCTAAGATTTCCATGATCAGAATAAAGCCTATAATTTTTTTTTGAAAATAAAAACTAGAATCCCCTTTGAAAATATATGAAGTAAGCTAGGCTTGTAAACTTTTAAACATTTTCTTTCTTCTCATAGTAAAAACATCCCATGCTACTGAGCTGTCTAGAAATATTTTTTTAAAAAAAATATCATTTTCTGGGGAGCATGTAATCATTATAGCATAAAATATTTAGAATTGCCTATAACTTGTCCAGAGTACAAGCAAATCTAGGAGTAAGCTCATATGGAAGGTTTCATATATCATATGTACTCAGCTATTCGCTGCTTTAATAACTTCTTGCAAGGAAATTGAAAATGTGGGCTTAATAAAGCAAGAAATGTGGGAGAAATGTTACAATTAATGAAATGATAATATTAAGAAATAATAAATATTGGAGGAGTAAGAAGACTCAAAAGATGTACTCAGATGATACACTGAATGATTGATTATGTATTGTATGTTTGTTTGTCTATAAAATAAAATAAAAACTTTATAAAAAAAAAGAAAGAGTGCCCCTTAAAATATCAGCTTGTTGGATGACATCATGGATGATGTGTTCAGGATGGTAATTTAGAAATATGTGTTGTGGTCCGCCAGCAGCCTGTGGAACTGGCAGCGGAGTTGGACAGTGAGGAAGCTGTGGAGGACAATGGGCCAGTCTTGGAATCAGGGGAAGACCCAGACAAGGGCTCTGCATTGGAGGCACAGATGGGGCCAGGGCCATCTGGGAGCGATGCACGGATTCCGGAGCCTCCAGAGGCAGACAGCAGAGAGGCAGAGGAACAGGAGGAGCCTGTTTCTAGTGCATACATGCGAAGAATTGCCAGAAGACAAGAGCAGCTGAAGGAAAAGGACAACTCAGGATTAAGGCTAGAAGATGATTGGCCACTCCCATAAGGCTTAAAAGAGCAGCAATGAGCTGTTGGGTTCTTTGTAGGAAAGCAACGTTGATTTCCATGCTTCTTGTCAGCATCTCTTGAACTTTGTGAGGTTTTTGCCAAGAAAAGCCTTTGGCAGGTTGCCAAAGACATCAAAGGTTGGTGATAAGGCTGACGGACTGGTTATTAAGAATTTTGTTTTGGACGAAGCTGAGAATGAATTAATTCTCAGTTGTTTTAATAACATAAGTTGTTGAGGACTGAATTATGTTTAGTAATCAGTACTTGGGCCTTGGTCACAACAATATGGTCATTTTTTCTTAAAATAACAGTCACAAGTTCAAAAGCTTCTGGAGAAAAAAATGAGATGAAAATGAAAGGGTCCCCCTCCCTTTTTAAGGACAATATGGTGGCAAAAACTGGCACGTAAGCAAAATGAATGAAAAAGGGAAAGGTTTCTCTTGGGGAGCCCCTTTCTAACTGAGATATATTTTAAGAGCTTGAGTTACCTGGAAAATACAATCTTGTAAACTATCATCTTTTTTAAAAAAAAGCAGACTTTGCCATTGAATACCATTTATTATATTTTATTCTATGGATTGAAAAATGAGGAACATTTGTTACTATAGGATTTATGATACTTTGTAGTTTACAATTCATTATTTTAACACTATGTGTAAATAAATACAATCTAAACATATGTAAATATATGCATTGAGTTGAAAAATTGAACAAAAATAGAGAATATATATATATTGATACAGAAGGCTGTAAAATGATATAATGTATGTTTGTCATGTTTTTTAATGTGATTTTGTCTTTGTTGTACTTTTTTCCTGTTTTTTAAAAGTTACAAGTTTAATAAAAACTATTTAAAAAGAAAGAAAAATGAGGGGGGAAAAATCAATCATACCAACATCTACTGTATATGGCATAAAATAATCCCTTAAAGTTGATGGAATTTTCCATCCTAAAGTGTATTTATACATCTTGAACTCTCTCACCTATTTACCCTCACTTAATCTCATTGCAAATCTAGTCAGCGTACTAAAAAGTAGAGACATCACCCTGGCAACAAAAGTGTGTTATAGTCAAGGCTACGGTTTTCCCAGTTGCAATGTATGGCTGTGAAAGTTGGACCATAAGAAAGGCTGAGCACCAAAGAAGTGAGGCCTTTGAACTCTGGTACTGGAGAAGATTCCTGCAAGTCCCTTGGACTGCAAGGCGAACAAACAAATCAGTCCTAGAGAAAGTCAACCTGGACAGCTCTTTAGAAGGCCAGATCATGAAGATGAAACTGAAATACTTTGGCCACCTAATGAGAAGGAAGGACTCACTGGAGAAGAGCCTAATGCTGGGAAAGATTGAGGGCAAAAGAAGAAGGGGATGACAGAGAACGAGGTGGCTGGATGGAATCACTGAAGCAATAGGCATGAGCTTAAATGGACTCCAGAGGATGGTAGAGGACAGGAAGGCCTGGAGGAATATTGTCCATGGGGTCGCGATGGGTCAGACATGACTTCGCAACTAACAACAACAATCTAATTGCATTAAAATGTACATCTCATTTAAACAACAAAAGAATAAAAATGTTTCTCTGTTTTTCAGCATGCTGGGCTTGATGTTTCCATTAAGATTAAAAGAAATACTGTATTCTTCTCCTGCCATGCCCACAAAGCCACGCCCACAGAACCGGTAGTAAAAATAATTGGATTTCATCACTGGATATGATGTCCAGTTAGTTAAGGAGATATTGGTTTCAGATAGCTAAATAGAGTCAGCATCTATAATGGCAAAAATGTTTCACTTACAACTGGGAAGATCCAGGTTCAAGTCACATATAGAAGTTCCCCATGTCACTCTTTGGAGGACATCATATCTCATTAGGCTTTTGTTGTAGAGAAAATTGATCAGAGAGTGTTTTAAGAGACAGTCTTGCCTGGAGAAAAAGGAAGATACAAATTTACACATTTTAAGCTCCTGGGATAATCAAGAACTTGCAAAGCTTGCAAAAACAGGGAGAGCTGAGTGTCGGTCACCGGCTTTGCAGTTGATGCTGGAATGGCTTCAGTGAAATGTAGAGACAACCTCTGAACCACTGAAAGTCTCACTTTGGAGGACCAAAAAAGGCAACATTTTTGTCTGCCCAGAGTGATTGATTCAAAGTGACTGTTGTGTCTTCTTCTTGCCCAGGGAGCAAATTCATAAATGGCTTCTCAGATCTCATTGTCTTTTTTTTAAAAAAGTTCTTCCTGCTTCTTCTTGTATTCACAGTAATAAGTACTGATGAGATTTGTAATCCAAATAACCTTTCAAGAGATGCCCGTGTGTTTGTTCCATTTTCAATTCAACAGCAATTTGATCTCTCAAGGCAGCGGAACCATTAAACCTGAACAGAGGGCACCTTTCCAAGGAAAAGGGATAATTGCCCCGTAATAAACTCATGTTTTCTTACTTATTTGCTAAATTGTGAAGTATTTTTGCTTAAGAAGTTTAAAATCATGCAATATTCAGGTTTCGGGGGGTGGAGAGTAAGGAAAAGCTGAAAAAAGTAAGCTTCATTATGCTTCCTTCTCTGATAAATGGCTTGAAAGTGATAGAGGAAACTTAATAAAACACTTAATAAAATCGTATGGCGGGGGGGGGGGAAAGTAATAATAAAATAAAAGTAAAAATCCGCAGCAGGATTTTCAAGCTATAGATTCTGTAGTGAAGCGATATTATAATTTCCATCAGAGTCTATTGAGTTCATTTTAGATTCTTGTTCAAAAAAGATTCTTTACAGAATACACCTCAATGCATGACACACACATATCCCAAATATAATAAGGAGAGTTTTGAGGATGCTGAGTTCAGCTTTTGGGAAAGCTGAAATTGTGTTATGGAGCAGAGTATATAAATGGCTTATCAAAGGAGCTGTTGCTGACTAGAATAAAAGCAAATCAAACTGTAATATTGATTGTATGGCATTTCTCATAACTAATGACATGGCCAACATAATAAGCTTCCAGAAAATCAGGTTACATTGTAGAACTGTTTAATGAAATTGAAGCTTAAAATAGAACTGAGAAAGTAATATAAAAGATATCCACACCAGAGCTTTTAGACTCCATGCAGGCATGAGGTTTGAATGAAAAATGATACATCCAGTGCCATAAGCTGCCAACAGATGACAATGCTGATGTGCTAGAAGAAGCTTTGACATGTTATTCAGCATCTTTTTCCCCCCACATCAGTTGGTGGATAGTTGCTGTGAGAAAAGTGTTATGTATTGTATATAGTCATCAATTGAAGTTCTCAGTCTGGTCCTCTGTTGGAGCGGGAAAATACTCTCTCCTGATTGGTTGTGGGATGATCAGCTTCCTTATAAAAGGAGCTGTGTCAGCCAGGTAGCTGCCTCACAGGCAGTATGGAATTAAAGAGCTATTAGAAATCACTCTGGCCTCATCTCCATTCTTCACCCAGAACATAACAAAAAGGATATATGGCACGGGTATTATTCACTTACCTTTGCTACCAGTTCGCAAATGTGAGCATGTATAGAAGGTCAAAAACAGGATGTGATGATGTCCGGGTGAGTGGGCAGAGCCTCCCGCAGCCACTGCTACTGGTTCGCCCAAACAGGATAGAACCAATTAAATACCACCACTGATATATGGTTATTATTTGTGAAATAGAAGGCTGAAGTATTTTTCAGGTCACAACTAATTTTTTTTCCAACTGAAATCCATTGAATGCAGGTTGCTTAAGGTGATGGCTATGTTCATATGAATGCTGTGTATTGCTGGGTAAAAAAAAAAAGGATAGTGAAGCAGGAAGATCTGATTTGTGTGATCAAGAAGAAAGCAGATGACTTGTGACAGAACGTGACAAACTCCACATGAGAAAGGTTGATGAACTGATTAAGAACAGCAAAAGAAAATTGCTGTCAAGCTTGGTATTTCACAGGAACATGTGGGTTGCATTATTAATGTTCTTAATATTGGAAGGTTTTTGCAAGGTCTATTCCTTGCATGCTGATGGCAGAGAAGAAAACTTCAAAAGTTGAACTTTAGTGGTTGTCACGCTATGAGAATGAAAGTGAAGAACTTCTCCAGAGCATTGTGCAGCTGATAATACATTGGCTCATTGTTATGACCCACAAAAAAAAATACAAGTCCACTGAATATCATCACAAAACTTTGCCTGCCTGCCTCCCTTCACATCTGTCTATTTCAAAACCCAATCTTTGGCAAGAAAACTCATGGCTACAACTTTTCTGAGAGGCAGATGGTATTACCGACATGGATTTCCTTAGACCTGGTGCCACTATCAACTCAGGACAACATTGTCCTAATTAATTCATCAACTTTTTTTTCCATATGAAACTTATCAATTGTTCTCAGAGATCACCATTTATTATACAAATCAGAACTCTGGGCTTTGTATTGCAAGACTTAAACTAAAATGACAGTTATGCAGAGTTTGAAAGCACAAGAAGGAAAGGTGAAGATTATGTGGTGAAATAAATATAAGATACACAAGAACTAATTTCAAGGATTATATTTGTCTTTCATTTAAACCTACTTAAACTAAACCAGAAAGCCAGTTTGACATTCACCACTGCAGGGAGACGGAACCTATACGGTGGTTCCGTCCCAGGCGCCTGATGGACCCTGAGAGGTTCCAGACAGAGCTTGGGCCATTCCCTGAGGATTATAATGAAATTGCTGGCATTGTATATTTTCCTGAGTGATTGTGGCCTGCCAAATTTTACAAAAAATAAATAAAAGAATGCTGTTGGTAGAATCCTTTATTTGTTCATTTTCTTTTCAAAAAGGACAAATTTCACACAGATTTAGCAAACCAAAATTATGTAGCATTATTTCTCCCTTATCTAGGGAAGAATCATGCCCAAACGTAGACTTATGGATAGAATAATTTTGTGGAAGGGCAGTCTGAGTTTTGGTATGTTAAAATATTCCTTGTCCTCTTTATTAATGGGCAATTTTTATGAATCAAAAATCATAGAGTTAGAAAGGGGTCTTGTTGGTTCTTCTGCCCAGGACAGGAATCCTTTTACCATGCAAAATGAATGTCTGTCCAATCTTTGCTTGAAAACTTCCAGTGATAGGGCACTTGTGATTTCAGGAGGTAGTCTGCTCCATTGTTTGATGGCCCTCAAAGTCAGGAAATTCATCTTTATTCTGATTTAATCTTCCTCTACCCACAGGTTCTCATCCTATCTTTGGGAGCTGTGGGAATAAACCATATTCACTGTCATAATTCTTGTTCACAAGTATTGGAAGACAGCTATCATGTCTACACTTAGTATTCTCTTCTTAGTATTCTCTTCTGGATAGCTAAGCATATCTAGTTCTGATAGATAGATAGATAGATAGATAGATAGATAGATAGATAGATAGATAGATAGATAGATAGATAGATAGATAGATAGATAGATAGATAGGTGATAGATAGATAGAAGAATGAATTCTTTATTGGCCAAGTGTGATTGGACACACAAGGAATTTGTCTTGGTGCATACGCTCTCAGTGTACATAAAAGAAAAGATCATCAAGAATCATAAGGTACAACATTTAATGATAGTCATAGAGTACAAATAAGCAATCAGGAAACAATCAATATCAATGTAAATCGTAAGAATACAAGCAACAAAGTTACAGTCATGTCGTCATAAGTGGGAGGAGATGGGTGATAGGTGAGAAGACTAATAGTAATAGTAATGCAGTCTCAGTGAATAATTTGACAGTTTGAGGGAATTATTTTATCTTTATCTGTTTGCATAAGATTTAGTGTCCAAGCCCTAATTATTTTTGATACTCTTCTCTGTGTTATTTCCAGTTCCTCAGAGTTCCTGTATAGTGGACAGCAGACATGGATTCAGTATTCCAAGTATGTGAAGGTAATACAGCATAGGGTGGAACTATAACTTTGTGCTACCTAGACATTATGCCTCTGTTGGTAAAATCCAAAATTGTATAAACTCCTTTGACAACTGCAGCACTCTCCTGCATTAAACTTAATCTATGGCTTATCAGGATGCCCAAATCTTTCTCATAAGCATCATGGTAAGGCAAATATCACCTATGTTTTACCTATGCATTTGGCTTTCCATATTAAGTCAGAACCTTGAACTGTCATTTAACTGCATATAATTTGATGCAGCCCAAAATTCAAATCTGTCAAGATTTTTGTTTTAATCTTGAACCTGTTTTTAGATATTTTGTGTCATCCACAAATTTGATGAGCGTTTAATTTATCCTGTCACCCGAGCTATTTATTGAAATGTTGAAGAGCACTGGTCCAGAGCAAAGCCCTGAATTATCCCATTACTTATGGGATTAAGGTCCACATTGGGTATAGTTGTTTGGCCAACTGAAAACCCATCTAGTAGTGGACTGATCATCCCACAATTTCACAGAACAGACTGTTGAATTTCAGGTAACTTTTCTAACTCTCAATGAAAACTAGGTTTTGAGTTAGATAGTATTAAAATTGATAGGCTAGGAGAAGAA
The DNA here is from genome assembly GCF_028640845.1 of Ahaetulla prasina. NCBI lineage: Eukaryota > Metazoa > Chordata > Lepidosauria > Squamata > Colubridae > Ahaetulla > Ahaetulla prasina. Next base: position 90,297,946 of record NC_080541.1, on the reverse strand, counting down.
GGGCACTATAAGAAATGTGATTCTCTGCTCCACTTTGCATTGGGTAGCAATTCAAGAAACCCATAGTCCATGTATGTTTGATTAAAAAGGTAACCAAAACCTAAAGAAATAGGTCCTGTGAGGAGGGGAAGCAGATGGAATGTGTAGAAATGTCTACTTTTCTCCATATAAGATTGCAGCAAATGAGTACTGCCAAATGCTTCCAGAAGGATGATAAAAAATGATGCAACAGGATTACCATCATGAACTTTTATGTAAAAAAAATAAAAATAAAAATTTCATACTGTGAACCAACCTCTGCATTTTAAGGTTCATTTTTTAAGAATGGGATGAAGAAGGCTCCATTCTCAATAAAATTCAGGCTTACACAAAGATGGCTTTCTGATTGCTCAAACCCTTTTATTTTTAAAAGTATGAGAGTGAGCAATGAAATGTGGTTAAGCCTGACTATGCACAAAGATGGCCCTTGTGTGCTCTGTGAGTAGCAAAGTACCTCTCCCAATCTAGCCATTATTGGATATAATCAGGACTAAAAGAGCAGAAATAAAAATAAATGACCCATTTGATAAAGAAGCTTATTCATACAGTAAAGATCGTGTGTGTGTGTGGATGGGTGAGGAGATAATTATGGTAGGAAAAAAAAAGGAAAAATCAAAGGAGAATATTCTGTCATTCAATAATACAAATTTCTTTCTTGGAATGAAGTTCAAGATATCTTGACTGTTGAATAAGAAATAATATTTGAACTGGGACAAGGAATAAAATACACTTTCTATTAGGTCCATGAAAGATTTTGCCTCAGCACAGTTTTTCACCAGAGAACCAGTGCCATTCTGCTCACTGAGGCAAAGAGGTGATGGAATTTGGATCAATGAAATATTTCAACGTTACCCTGAAGTCTTGAATAGAAGTCCCAAAATCCAAAGATGAATCTTTGCATGTGACAATATATACTGAATTTTTTTAAATGCATATTGGAACATCCAGGGGAGGCAGTTTGAGTGAGTAACATGAAACTTTATGGCCATTAAAAACGGAAGGCACATTGTTCCATGAAGTAGCATGAAGTGTTTAATTGGAGTCTTCTTCAAAGTAAAGCAGTTGTTTTAATATCTCCACAGATCTCTTTTCCCCTTTAACTTGTGTGTACTGTATATAGTATCTTTTTCCACAACTAACCTTTGAAATTCCTTTTGAAGTTAAGATATGCCAATGAGGTGGGAAGAAAAAGACTCCATATTGATTATGTTAAATATTGCACAGGTTTATCAACCACACTTATACTTAAATCCTCTATCTTTGTTAGGCAACTGTAGATTATTGTGATATTGATTTTAAGAGAAATGTTATATTTTATTAAATCTAGCTATAATGTACTTTTCCAATGGTGGTTGGAAAAAAATAATTGCTTTTACTAAATAATTAAAAGGAAAACAGCTGTCTAAAATCTTACATATGAATGTTTGCTGTAAATAAAACCTTTCTGGAACTTTCTAAAACAATCTGAATCTAAAAAGTCAATAGAATAATATTTTGTTTAGCCTTGAATTGTGTGTGTGTGTCTATATAGCAAATTGCATATTCTGCTGGTTAGTTAATTACAGATAAGCCAATTCCTTTCATTTTCTTGTCATTACTGCTCACAAGAGCTGTGATGCTGGACTGGTTAGAATGCAGTACTGCAAACTACTTCTGCTGCCTGCCGGCTGCCTGCAATTTGTCAGTTCAAATCTCACCAGGCTCAAGGTTGACTCAGCCTTTCATCTTTCTGAGGTGAGTAAAATGAGGACCCAGATTGTTGGGGGCAATATTCTGACTCTGTAACTGCTTAGAGAGGGTTGTAAAAGCACTGTAAAGTGGTCTAAGTGCTATTGCTATCTTGGATTACCACATTTTTAATAGAAATTTGCCTCTCCTGACTGCTCCATCTTCCAATGCCACTAATCTCTTTCTAAGGATGCTCGCTACATTTTTCATTTCTTAAAAAGTCCTGCTTTGTAAATAGTGGTTTGTTGTATTGATAATATTGTATCAACCACAAATAAAAACTGAATTTCAGAAAAATCTTTTATATATTTCAGTATTCTGCTGTAATGTATCTTTAAAAGTTGTGGAGGGAAAACTGAGCGGGAAAAAGCACGTTGCTGATTGGATGAATCCTCCGGCTAAACTGTATATAAAGAGAGGGTTTTCCCAGCCCGGTTTGCTGGGTTCACCATATAGTAAAGAGCTGTTGTCACTATCCTGGTCTCCTGCCTCGTTATTGCCCGAATCTAACACTGGCGACGAAGGTGGGATATCGAGGCTAAGAGCGCCAGGAAAAAAGCTGAAGTCACCAGGAAGACGCGAACCCAGCAAACAAGGGGCGGAAAGCAGCGATGTCCAGCTACACACCGCCAGCGCCATTCGACCCAGCTAAGGAAAAATGGGGGTCATACATGGCTCGTTTCGAGTGTTTCCTCGAAGCAAACGAACTCCAAGGAGTCTCAGACAACAGGAGGCGGGCGTATTTCCTGAGCCACTGCGGTCCAGAGGTTTTCAACACCGCAGAATCGTTGGCGGAGCCAACGCCGGTACAATCGGTGCCGTGGCAGACTCTACAAACCGTATTGAAAGCCCATTATGCACCAACGCCGTCCAAGTATGTGCAACGGTACGAATTCAGGGAGCGGAGGCAGCAAGAGGGCGAGTCTATCAGCGTATACATGGCAGCCCTGAGGAAAGCCACGAACCATTGCGAGTACCGAGACTTGGATGAGGCATTGCTGGAGCAACTCATTCGTGGGGTCAGGGACATCCGTTTGCGACGGCGGCTGCTGTCCAAAAGCAACTTGACGCTGGCAAACGTCTTGGATGAAGCCAGGGCTAATGAGATGTCTACCCAAGCGGCGGAAACCCTACAAAAGCAGGTCGCACCAACGGCTGGTGCGAAATCAACCCCGGTCCACAATGAAGAGGTCCAGGCCGAGTCGGACGGTGAGGAGGAGGAAGGAGTCTTCCACACGGGAGGCCGGAGAAAGAAGACCGGGGTGACTGCGCGAGTTGTGGAGGGCGACACCAACGACAACAATGCAAATTTAAGGATGCGACTTGTCGGCGGTGCGAAAGGAAGGGGCACCTAGCACAGGTCTGTCGAGCACCCCAACCTTCCCGCCAAAAATTCAAACTGACCAACCAGAGCGCGGGAACGGCGAAGCAGCCCGTGATTGGTCAATTCAAAAAAGGCGCGAAGTTGAATCAGACTGTCGTGAGAGTGGGTCACGCAACAACACGCCTAGAGAAAAAAATCTTTACGAAAGCAAAGATTGAGGGGGTGCTGTGCCGATTGGAGGTGGACACCGGCTCAGCGATCACGATCATGTCCTGGGACATCCTCGTGAAAGCCTTACCCGCCATCGCAAAGCGCAAGCTGAAAACACAGAAATTAAAGGTACAAGACTACCAAGGAAATCGCATCCCTGTTCGAGGGGTAACGTCCGTCCACGTCGAGTATGGACAATACAAGAAAACTCTGCCCATCACCATAGTCGATGGGACCCTGCCAAGCTTGTTGGGACTGGATTGGTTCCGAGCATTGGGCATGGGAGTGACTGGAATCTTCAGAAATGGAATCTTCAGAAACGAAGTCAACCTCAAAGACACGCTCGTGAAAGAATTTGGGGACGTTTTCAGAGACTGCCTGGGCAAGTACACGGGGACCCCTATTTCTTTTAACTTAGACCCCCAAGTTGCCCCTATCCGTCTAAAGGCTAGGAGGGTCCCGTTCGCCCTAAAGCCCAGGATTGACCGGGAACTGGACAAGCTAGTAAACCAGGGAATTCTCGTGCCAGTTGACCATGCTAAGTGGGAGACCCCTATAGTCACCCCAGTCAAACCGGACGGGTCGGTCCGGATTTGCGCTGACTATAAGGCAACGCTTAACAAAGCGTTGCAAAAGAGTGCTTACCCCGTCCCGGTGGTACAGCACTTACTGCACTCAATGGGGCAAGGGCAAGTTTTTGCCAAGCTAGACTTGGCCCAAGCCTATCAACAGCTGCCTGTAGATAGCAGCACAGCCGAAGCGCAGACAATTGTGACTCACAGAGGGGCTTTTAAGTGTACCCGGTTACAGTTTGGGGTTAGTGTGGCTCCAGGGTTATTTCAGAACCTAATGGAGCGGCTATTGCAGGGACTACCAGGGGTGGTACCATACTTTGACGATGTACTGGTATCCGCTGAGAATCTAGAGGAATTAGGGGTAAGGCTGCGAAAAGTTTTGGGCATTTTCCGGTCTGCCGGTCTCACAGTTAAACTGAACAAATGCCAGATCGGGGTTGAATCTGTGGAATTCCTAGGCTACCGGATAGACAGAAAAGGGATTCACCCCACTGAAAGCAAGGTATGGGCCATCAGGAAGGCCCCGGTTCCAAAGAACAAAACGGAGTTGCAGGCATTCTTAGGTCTGGTCAATTTCTACGCGGTATTCTTAAGGAATAAGGCAACAGTAGCCGAGCCGCTTCATAAACTACTAGCAAAGACGGCTGCATGGTCTTGGGGAAAGGCGGAAGCTAGGGCATTCGAAGGGGTAAAGAATCTCCTATCGAGTGATAGCCTCCTTATCCAATACAATGGCACGCTGCCATTAGTGTTAAGCTGCGATGCATCTCCCTATGGGGTGGGGGCTGTGCTCAGCCACAGGTTGCCAAATGGCACAGAAGCCCCTATTGCATACTACTCCCGAACCATGTCATCAACTGAAAGGAATTATAGCCAGCTTGATAAGGAAGCCTTGGCTATAGTCTCCGGAGTAAAGAAATTCCATGAATATGTATTTGGTCGTGATTTCGAAATCATCACGGACCATAGACCTTTGCTAGGCCTGTTGGCAGGCGACCGCCCAACGCCCGTGGCGCTTTCGCCCAGACTGACCAGATGGACTATCTTTCTAGCGGCGTATTCTTACAAACTACTACACCGGCCAAGGAAGGAATTAGGGCATGCAGACGCCCTGAGCAGATGCCCGTTACCAGGGACTATCGAAGACCCCACTCCGGGGACACCAGTTCTGCTAATTGACTCTTTGGACTCTGGCCCAGTCACATCCAAAGAGGTGGCTCGGGCTTCGTACAAGGACATTACAATAAGGACTGTAATTGGTTGGGTACAACGAGGTTGGCCCGCTGCGCCGGGCGAGCGTTTTAAAGAATTTGTAAAAAAACGTGGGGAACTCTCAGCTCAAGGGGGGTGCCTGCTATGGGGGGATCGAGTGGTGATCCCGGAGAAATTGAGGGAAAAGGTATTGGAGCTCCTTCACGAAGGCCACCCAGGGATCGTGAGAATGAAGGGTCTAGCGAGAAGCTATGTGTGGTGGCCCTTAATGGACACGGAAATTGCTGAAAGGGTAGGGAAATGCCAAGCCTGCCAGGAGTCCAGACCGCTACCCCCAATGGCTCCAATTCGGGAATGGGAGAGACCCCAGGGCCCTTGGTCTAGGATCCATATCGATTTTGCCGGCCCCTTCCACGGCCAAACCTTTCTGGTAGTAGTCGATGCCTACTCCAAATGGCTGGAAATCATTCTCATGAGATCCATGACAGCCGAGGCCGTGATTTCAGTCCTACGGCACCTATTTGTAACCCACGGGTTGCCCGACACTTTAGTCTCCGATAACGGCCCGCAATTCACGGCAACCCAGTTTGAGGGGTACTTGGCAGAGGAGGGCATCCGACATGTCCTCTCGGCGCCTTTCCACCCTGCGACGAACGGCCTTGCAGAACGTTTCGTTCGGAGCGCAAAGGAAGCATTGTCCAGAATCAGGCCAGGCGATTGGCAAACAAAAATCGATACATTCCTAGCAGTCCAACACAGAACCCCCTGTGTAACAACTGGCCGCAGCCCGGCAGAGCTATTAATGGGTCGGAAGCTTAGGTGCCCACTAGACCGTTTAAACCCAAACTACACACCAGACGGTTACAAAGGGGCACACGGTAAAACAAGAGGGATGGCAATAGGCGACCTAGTGTGGGCCCACAACTACAGCGAGGGCCCGACCTGGTTAGCAGGAAAAATCCTAGAGATAACAGGACCAAAATCATATCTAGTAGAGATAGAGGATGGCCGAGTATGGAAGCACCACATAGACCAAATAAGGAAACGCATAACCGGTAAATCAGAATCAGACGAAACAGGCCCTGACTATTCCATGTTTGAATCCACGGCTGACTCAAACCTGGGGCAAACGCGGGACTTATCTGAGTTCCAGGGAGTCCAGCGACGCCAACCGGTTCCTCCTGAAAACAGCAGGGACGACTCTGCAAATAATTCAGGGCCGGATGGCCTAGAGGAGGAGCTGAGAGGAACAAACAGTCCCTCCGGTCAGCTCGACTCACTCCCAGAAAATGAATTGCGCAGGTCCGAAAGAGTCAGGAGACGCCCAGTCTACTTGCGTGATTACGTTGAAAAATAAGATGTTAATTCTATGTAAATATTGGTAAAGTGTTCTCTGGGAGGGAAGGAGTGTAATGTATCTTTAAAAGTTGTGGAGGGAAAACTGAGCGGGAAAAAGCACGTTGCTGATTGGATGAAGCCTCCGGCTAAACTGTATATAAAGAGAGGGTTTTCCCAGCCCGGTTTGCTGGGTTCACCATATAGTAAAGAGCTGTTGTCACTATCCTGGTCTCCTGCCTCGTTATTGCCCGAATCTAACATCTGCGAAATCTAAAATTATTCCAATTTAAACAGAAAATTTCCTGATCCTCATAGGGATATTCTCCTTCAATTATACAGATCAATGGAATCCTTGGTGTTCTCTGAGCTTTATGTTTTCTTGCACACATCTCATTACCTGGCTTGGTAATATCTTCAAGGAAATGGATATATATATATATATACATATATATATATATATATATGTAGTAGGCTTGCCTTGCCTTGCCTAGTAAACAGCTAAGCAAGGAACTACCAGCTCAGACATGTTGGACGTTGCTAGGAGTTTGACTTGTACATAAAGACAGGAGACAGGAATATTTTTGGTCATAATAAAAGTACAGATATTGTACTTATTTCCAAAGACATTCCTATTTTGGCTAGTTTTATTATTTCCAATGACCTGGCAATGGAAGAAAGATGTTACCATGTCCAAGTGTCAGACCTGGAAGCCATCTTTCTACCTTTGTGCCTTCAGGCTTCAGGCCTGCCACAAATCCTACTGTGTGAAATTGGGAGGGGGGATTGAATAGAGGGAAGAAGATATGTAGTCACAATAAAATTCTTTATAGAAAGTCAAGGTCATTGTGCCCTGCAGCTGCGCTGAGAAGAATGAGGAGGTATCTTCAGTTCCGGATGGTACCTGAAAGGATGTGTAGTGGACATGTGGGAGAGAGGCAAGGTCTTGAACTTTATTTTGGGTGCGGAAAACCTGGAAACTCTCAGATTTGGGTTTTCCCAGATGTGCCAATATGACATCTCTAATAAAAGTTAGCTTTGAGGAACTTCAAGCCTCAGAGTTTGATCTCATTGGGGGAGTTACTTGGAACCCGGACACCAAGATTTGAAAAAGGAATTTGAGGAAGAAGTCTATTGTTCATTTGTCTTCAAATTAGGTTTCCCCTAAGGAGACTGAGCTAAGTTCTCAATTCATTTCTAAATATCTGCCAAAAACTGCTGAGGTAGTCTTAAAGAAGCCATTCTCTTTCAACTTTAATCCCCTATTTGCACTCTAAAGTATAGTAATTGCTTGATTTATTTCACAGCTGGCTTAGGATCCTGCAGCTTCCACATGCATCTTTCCAGATCACTAGTAGATCACAGCAAAACTCCAATTTCTGGTGTCACAGGTATCCTTGTGTGGAGGAGGGAGACAATCTATGTTCAGAATGGATAAATCAACATCCCAGAATGCTTTAACATTCATTTCACTGCTTGACATTTCACTGCTTCAATCAGGCTGCAAAAAAATGTTATTAGCCTCATTCCCAGCTGCCTTTGGAGGCTGAAAACAGTTAAAAAAAGCCACAAATTAGTTGTCCATCCCTTGCTTCATAAGGTTCAGAATCTACATGTTATATGCTTTAAAGACTTCAAAGTGCTATATAGATAGTAATTGCAGTCAAGATCAAAAGCCAAACTCAATCCCTTTGCTGCTATCAGACGGTTACTTGCAGTTTGACAGCCAAAGATCTGGTAGACTTGTTTCAGACAAATTTCCATTGACATCTTCTCTCCACTGCCAAGATCCAAGGAAAGCTTTCACAGAATTGCAAAGCTGCCATGGGCTGCAGTCTGCTAAATAATATTTCTTTCCCCTATACAAATTTAAGTTATAACGAATCACAATTTTGCTTTTCCTGAAGCTACTATATTAAAAGGTAGTAAAACATGGAAGTGGGGAAAGTCTCAGTAGGAGCAGTAACTACTGGGTGTATTTCTCTGCTTGATTGCTGCTTGCAAGGAATAGAAGTTTGAGGCTTAAATAGCAAAATTCAACAAACATCATGAGGCTTCTGAGAATGAACGTGTGATAGTCCCAATTTATCTCTTAAACAGAAATCCTTTTTACTCCTAAAACAAATTTTCTAAGACAAAATTATCTACATGCTTTCCAAAATCAAGCACCACGGGAGCAACTGAGAGTGAGCTCTTTTAGGTTAAGTATGTTATAGTTTCTGGACCCAGCCAAAATCATCTTGGCCATCCTTGTAATTTACAAGGTAAATTTACAAAGTAAATATAGACATTTACTATACCATTTCCAAGGATCTTTTAGTGATTTAGAAAAGCTCTAGCAGGAAAGAAGGGTGTGGTTGCTAGAAGTACAATGATGACAATGCACAATTATTCCTGCTTATTTATGTTTTTTACAACACAGTTAATATATTTTATGCATACCAACAGTCCAGAATTCAATAGCTGGTAATCAACAGCTAAAAAGTCAGCACATAAACTCAGTTGAAGAACCTGGAGAAATACTGCCCGTAAAGTAATTCCCACATTCCAAAGCTTGCAATTTTATGAGTAAATGAGGATGAACAGCATATAAATTGAGGGCTACCCTATGGCTCATGTACCTTTTCATTTCACCTGAATAGAACCAATGGTGAATTACTTTAGGTAATTGTATGAAAGGATTAGAAGAAAAAAGATTATTAACTATAAAGAACATCAGTTTAGAATGTTAAAGTCTGATCAAGCAAGATCTAAATTTTCTTCTGCTGAAAAAAAGATTAGGGGGAAATGAGGCCTGGTTTACATTCCTCATAGCAAGCCTTAGCTAAACCAGCAGAGTCGTATATTTTCTATAGATTATGTAAAACTCAACTCTTTTTCACCTGGGGGATATATTTTACAGTTCCACACTTGAGTATGGTGGGTAATAGTTCTTATAATGGAGAAGCATCATTAAGGAATTTTGTTCTTTCTCCTTGGAACAAAGGGAAAGGTAATAAAAGATCCAAGAAATGCAATTGGTATTTAAATCTATTGATGAAAAAGCAGCAGAATACGCTTTAATTTAGAACTCTCCTGGCCTCATTTCCTTGAAAGAAAAGGACATTAGAAATAGGTCCTCTGATTATGCAGGTGTTAGGGATTTTTGTCGTTATTGTTTTTATTAACCATGTATGATTTGCTTCAGGGGTGAAATGCAGCAGGTTCTAACAGGTTCTGGAGAACCGGTAGCGGAAATTTTGAGTAGTTCAGAAAACCGGCAAATACCGGTTCTCCGGCTGGCCCCAGAGTGGGGTGGGAATGGAGATTTTGCAATATCCTTCCCCCAGGCTGGGGGGAGAGAATGGGGAGTTTGAAGTATCCTTCCCCTGCCATGCCCACCAAGCCACACCCACAGAACCAGTAGTAAAAAAAATTGAATTTCACCACTGATTTGCTCTCTAAGTTTCTTTTTGTCTTTAGCACCATTTTCTATTCATTAAAATAATCTACAACACTTGACAGTAATTCTTGAGGATTAGGATATATTCACATGACTCATTTAGCCTGTTGCTGTCACGGTCACATTCTTCCTCCTGAATGCAAGGAATGGATGACATCATGGTCTTCCGATCCATTGTGAAATCAGTGGCTGTATTTTCCAGGAGTGATTCAAAGCAGTTACATTTTGACCACAGCTGCTTTTTAAGATCTTCAGAGTAGATCCTTTCAAATACTTAAGGGCTTTTTTTAAATCTAGCAGTTTACCCAAAGATGGCTCCATGGTGATTTCTGTAAAATTTCTGTAAAAGCTCCTGCTACATACAACCTCAACGGGTTTCTTCTTGTCTAAATTTCAACCTGTATGACAGAAGATTGAAGGCAGTGATGAAGACAATATGACTTTGGTGTTCATAGCTGACTTCATGAACTTTGACATGTTCATTCAGAACTTGAAGCTCATGTTATAAGTGTACTTCCAGCTATTAATTAAAGGTAGAGGTTCTCCTCGCACATATGTGCTAATCCAGTGATGGCAGCTTTCTGATATTTGGTGTGTTTCTTTAGTGTTTCACTCTAACTACACAAACACACAAAATCTCACAAAGCTGTATGTGGCATTTTGTGTGTGTGTGTGTGTGTGTGTGTGAGTCAGTTATGTTGTGTGTGTGTTGTGTGTGTTGTGTTGTGTGTGGGCCATTTTGGGTGCAGCTGCTTTTACATTGTGTGTGAGTCAGTTGTGTTGTGTTGTGTGTGTGTAAAGTGTGAAAGATGGTTTTTGGTACCACTTATTGTTCCGTATACTTTGTTTATTATTTATTGTTATTGGCCACGCCCACTCAGTCACATGACCACCAAGCCACATCCACCAATTAAGCCACGCCCACAGAACCAGTAGGGAAAATTTTTAGATTTCACCCCGGTATGCACAATATGCTTTATTGTGTGAACAATGATTTCTCAGCATAAATCATATTTTACGAACTGTAATAACTTTACTTACCTTTCAACAAGCCAAAACTATATTTAGTAGCATGTGTGAACATTGACGCAGAAAATGGATGCATATGTAACTGACATATTAAGATTAGAGTTATATTATATCGGGACATTGAATTTTGAGTACTCTTTTTATAAGAGTAGATTTTTCTTCATTATGGTACTGATGAAATGCTATTTACATTATTTTACAGGAAAATGTGTGGGGTCTACATCTGGAATGATACATGTTAGATTTAACACTTCTGATGCATATAAAGGACTAAAGTAACTAAAATAAGAAACGTATGATGGAAATGGTTCTATGTACATAGGAAATTTCATGCCATTGATTCCCCCGCCCCACTTAAAGTCTACTTTAGTTACTGAAGCTGGCAATTTAAAAAATGATATGTTGAAGGAAGCATTTTCCCTCTTCAGGGAATATTTAATGTTTAATTATAACCAAGTGATCTACAACAAGTCGAAAGGAACATAATAGAATTGTATTGGCTGTAGTAATGGGAATTGCAAACAGAGATGGAAGCCAAATTAGTTTGTATATGTGTTCAAAATTATGGATTCAGCACTCTTAGATTGCATTATTATTTTAATTAACTTGAGTCAGAGTTATTTCATTACATTCACCTGGCTTTGAGTGCCTGCCTAAAAATGCTTTCACCTCCTAAGCTTTAAATTATTGATTTGGGGGATATGACAAATTACTTTTAAACAGGCCCCTAATGTGTTCTTCAAATGATAGCATTGTGAAAGAATAGTTATTCAATGTTTTGTTGCTTAGCTGAAGGATTTTGAACAGAGAGGGTATATAACAACAACAGAGTTGGAAGGGACCTTGGAGGCCTTCTAGTCCAACCCCCTGCCCAGGCAGGAAACCCTACACCATCTCAGACAGATGGTTATCCAAGATTTTCTTAAAAATTTCCAGTGTTGGAGCATTCACAACTTCTGAAGGCAAGTCGTTCCACTTATTAATTGTTATAACTGTCAGGAAATTTCTCCTTAGTTCTAAGTTGCTTCTTTCTTTGATCAGTTTCCACCCATTGCTTCTTGTTCTACCCTCAGGTGCTTTGGAGAACAGCCCGACTCCCTCTTCTTTGTGGCAGCCCCTGAGATATTGGAACACTGCTATCATGTCTCCCCTAGTCTTTCTTTTTATTAAACTAGACATACCCAATTCCTGCAACCGTTCTTCATATGTTCTAGCCTCCAGTCCCCTAATCATCTTTGTTGCTCTTCTCTGCCCTTTTTCTAGAGTCTCAGCATTTTTTTTACATCGTGGTGACCAAAACTGAATGCAGTATTCCAAGTGTGGCCTTACCAAGGCATTATAAAGTGGTATTAACACTTCACGTGATCTTGATTCTATCCCTCTGTTTATGCAGCACAGAACTGTGTTGGCTTTTTTAGCAGCTGCTACACACTGCTGGCTCATATCTAAATGGTTGTCCACTAGGACTCCAAGATCCCTCTCACAGGTACTACTATTGAGCAAGGTACCACATATATGGTACCTGTGCATTTTGTTTTTTTTGGCCTAAATATAGAACCTTACTTTTTTCACTGTTTAATTTCATTTTGTTAGTTAGTGCCCAATGTTCAAGTCTGTCAAGATCCTTCTGTAACTTGAGCCTATCTTCTGGAGTGTTGGCTATTCCTGCCAGCTTGGTGTCATCTGCAAATTTGATGAGTTCCCCATCTATCCCCTTGTCCAAGTCATTGATGAAGATGTTGAAGAGTACTGGGCCTAAAACAGAGCCTTGGGGTACTCCACTGCATACTTCCCTCCATGTGGATGTAGTTCCATTGAGGACTACATGTTGAGTGCGGTTGGTCAGCCAGTTACAAATCCATCTGGTGGTGGTGCTGTCTAACCCACATTTTTCTACTTTATCTAGTAGTAGGTTATGATCTACTTTATCAAACACAAAGTCCAAGTAAATTATATCGACAGCATTCCTCTGGTCTACTAATTTTGTCACTTTGTCAAAGAATGCAATAAAATTAGTCTGGCATAATCTGTTTTTGACAAACCCATGTTGGCTTTTGGTTATTACTTGGTTTGCTTCTACGTGTTTGGTGGTTCGTTGCTTCATTATCTTTTCCAGAATCTTCCCCGGTATTGAGGTCAGGCTGGTAGGTCTGTAGTTTCCTGGATCTGTTTTTTCTTCTTCCTTTTTTGAAGATGGGAACTACATCAGCTCTTTTCTAGTCCTCTGGCAGCTCCCCTGTGCTCCAGGATCTTTGAAAGATATAGTTCAGTGGTTCTGAGATCACGTCTGCCAGTTCCTTCAGAACCTTAGGGTGTAATCCATCTGGTCCTGGTGATTTGAACTCGTCTAGGGTAGACAGGTGTTCACTTACCATTTTCTTCCCTATTTTAACTTGTGTTCATAATCTGTTTTTTGTGATGCTGTTTTTGATAGGTTGGATTGTTTTTTCCTTTTGCGTAAAGACAGATGCAAAATATGAGTTAAGTAGATCTGCTTTCTCCCTGTTGCTTGTTACCTTCTTGCCACTTCCTCCCAGCAATGGGCCAATTGTTTCCTTGACTTTTTTCTTGTTTTTAACATGTTGGAAGAAGCTTTTTTTGTTATTTTTTACTTTTGTCGCTAGCCTTTGTTCGTTGTGAGCCTTAGCTTTCCTCACTTCATCTTTACAGGCTCAGGCTATTTGCTGATATTATGCCTTAGTTATTTGCCCCCCTTTCCACTTTTTATACTTGTCCTTTTTGTCTTTCAATTTGTCAGATAGTTCTTTATGCATCCATGCTGGTTTCTTTTGAGATCTATTATTTTTCTTCTTCACTGGTATTGTATTAGAGTGCACTTTTATAATCTCACTTTTCAAAATTTCCCAAGCTTCTTGAGTTGTTTTCCCCTTGAGGATTCTCATCCATGGAATCCTTCTCAAGCTCTCTCTAAGTTTATTGAAATTAGCTCTCTTAAAGTCCAAGACTCTAGTTTGACTTTGTTCTACTACTTGTATTTGCTTAATATCGAATTCCAGTAATTCATGATCACTTGCCCCCAAGGTTCCTGTAGCTTCAACACCTTCTATCATTTCATCTCTGTTAGTGAGAATTAAGTCCAGTATGGCTGATCCCCTTGTTGCCTTCTCTACTTTTTGGGAAACAAAGTTGTCTTCTAGGTTTGTTAGGAACCTGTTGGATCTTCCACTTGGTGCAGAGTTTGTCTCCCAGTTTAAATAAATTTATAAATAATTTATTTATTTATTTATTTATTTTTCATATTTATATACCGCCCTATCTCCCTAAGGACTCAGGGCGGTTCACAGGCAATTAAAATACATATAAATACAGATTAAAAACGACGATTAAAAAACTTATTCTATTGCCAAATTATTAAAAACAATATAAATAGTAAAAAACCCTTAAAACCAATAACTTTGAAATCTAATCCAGTCCCGCGCAGATGAATAAGTGTGTTTTAAGCTCGCGACAAAAGGTTCGGAGGTCCGGAAGTTGACGAAGTCCTGGAGGGAGTTCGTTCCAGAGGGTGGGAGCCCCCACAGAGAAGGCTCTTCCCCTGGGTGTCGCCAGACGGCACTGCCTAGCTGACGGCACCCTGAGGAGTCCCTCTCTGTGAGAGCGCACGGGTCGGTGGGAGGTATTTGGTAGCAGTAGGCGGTCCCGTAAATAGCCCGGCCCTATGCCATGATGTCAGGGTAATTAAAATCCCCCATTACTACTGTGATGTGCTTCCTACATACCTTAGTTAGCTGACTAGCAAAAAGTTCATCTACTTCCTCTATTTGGTTGGGTGGCCTATAGTATACACCTATGGCAATATCATTTCCCCCCCCTTTTATATTGACCCAAATGCATTCAAGATGATTTTCATCCTTGTTGTGCTCTATTTCTGTAGAGATGTAGTTATTTCTTATCTATAGTGCAACTCCACCTCCTCTTTTATTTGGTCTATTTCTTTTAAATAATTTATATCCCTTTAGCTATATGTTCCATTTGTCAGTTTCACCCCACCAAGTTTTCGTAATGGCAACAATATCATATCTGCCCTCATTTACTTGAATTTCTAATTCACCCTGTTTATTCCTCATACCCTGTGCATTGGTGTATAGACATTTGAGTCCATTTGGATTGACCTTGTGTTTACTGTCTACATAACCTGTGTTGTGCCTGACTGCCCCTACTTTCTTGCCACCTGTTGGTTTAGTGCACATGGTATGGCACTCACTATTAAATGCTTGGTTTTGCTTGATAGCGGGGCTGATAATCTTACCCACACAGACATCTATATTAGGGACATCACTGATAACCCTATTAATTTTGGATTGCTGGGGACAGAAATTTTCTGTATCAATTAATTCTATTAATTAATTAATTCAGTTAATTCTCTGTATATGTTCTCTTGTTCCTTACCGGTCTGTTAGTGTCTGAATTTATTTGGTAAAAAAATTGTTAAATGATTACAATGAATTGTTTGTGCATTCTGAGACCAAGTATCCTAATAGAAGACAAATTAAAGGAAAGAAAAGTTGGAGTCCAATTTTAGAATGGTTGAGAACCCGTAGGTACTCAAGAAAATTGTTTTCTTACTTTCTTAGTTTCCTTGAGGAAAAAGGCACAATATATCTAGTAGGGAGAAGAGCTGATATTTCATCTTTCAGTCTCTGGCAGTAAAAATCTGCTCATCCATTTGGACCCATCCTTGACCAGCCTAGTGCCTCCCAAATATATTGGAACAGCAAAGCCCAGAATTTTCAGGCAAAGTCTAATGTTCCATTTGCTGGCAATTCTAAAAATCCTAGCCCAAATAGAACTGATGGTTGCTAGGTTGAATACATTTGATTCTTTCTATAAATCAGAATCTTTCATACAGAAGAATACTATTTCTACCCCTTATCCAAATAACCAAGATGGTACAAAGGTTGCAATGCAAACAATAAAAGCAATTGAACCCCAATGGTAATGACTAAAAACAATAACAGTGGGAAGGAACCATATTTCCACATTTTGAATGAGGCCCTCATATTTCCAGAATATACACATCATGCAATTACTTGAAAATTGGTCAGAAATATTTACAGTAAATGAAACTGTCATCCATAAAACAAGTCTGAAAAGTTTTACAGTCCGGTCTGAAGACCTTGTTGTTTTGGCTTGCTCTTTGTGCTGACTACTTAGCCTTAGCCTAAGTGCAACTTAGCCTTAAGTGGCACTTATTAATTTACTATTTTCCTCTCAAAACTCTATCTATCTATCTATCTATCTATCTATCTATCTATCTATCTATCTATCTATCTATCTATCTATCTATCTATCTATCTATCATCTATCTAGGCTTAGATTCACAATTAATTGATTCACTCAGTTTTGTTTTACTGATGAATCCTGAAATATATGCTTCCCCATAATAAGTACTAAGTAAACATGGCAGTTTTCATTTTGTAATGAAAAATTAAATGTGATCATCTTGTTTGATGCATATGCAAAATGTCAATCAATTGATGTCAATATAATCTAGTCATTAGGAAGTATTGTGCTAGTCACTGAAAATTAACAATTTGTGGTATGCAGGCATGATGAAACAATCCATTTAAATTGGAAGACTTTAATTAAATTCAGCTGAAAAGGTGAGCTTTAGCATCCTAAGAACAATCTCCTATTCTTTGGGAAAATAACAAAACAAAAACAAAACCCGTGTTTACTTTTAGCCAATCTTTTCTTCTTTTCTTTGATTCCTGCTGTCCAAATGCTGTGTCAAGATCATCAAGATGGAGCAGCAGGTCAGGGGAAAGGTAAGATAGACATACACAGTTATATGAAATTGTTGCAATATTTTTCTGTGCCTTCTGGAATGACAATTACATTGCAACTGCTTAGAATTTCTTACCGAGGAAGGGAAAGGCAGTAAGAAATCAAATCCTGAGAAATCAATATTTCAAACTACTCAGCAAAAGAGAAGTTGAAAAATATTTCTGCTTTTTGATTTCCTTTCTACTTCTTTTTTAAAAATGTAGCCCCTAAGAAGGTATTTTAGCTAATGCAGTTCCGAATTATGCACCTGGAAAGGTAGTTTTTGCTAACATAATAGTCTCAATTTAATCACCAATTACTGCTTTAGTTCTGGATTTGGCTTTATGAAACCATTTTACTTTAAAAGAAAAAAAAATCAATAAATTATGCCACATGATATTTTAGCACCTTGATGATTTTAGGAACATTTTCATTTTATAAAAGAAAATAATTCAGTCCTTAGGTTACATCATAATGATATGTTTGACAAAGACCTCATTCCCATACACATACGGAGAACATATCAGAGTTTTTTGTTTTTTCAACCTTGGCAGCTAACAGATACGTGGACAAACCCAAGATCATGAATATTTAAATCAGTTTAATAAATAATATAACTTGAAAGTTTACCAAACTAGATATTATATCCCTCATGATCAAAAAGTGGAGAGACAGCAATTAGACCAGTGATGAAAATATGAAAAATATGAATATGAAAACCCTTTTTTCCCCATCTATACACAGGACCAGGGGTGCTATTCAGCAGGTTCTGACAGGTTCTGGAGAACTGGTAGCAGAAATTTTGAGTAGTTCGAAGAACAGGAAAATACCACTTCTGGCTGGCCCCAGAGTGGGGTGGGGATGGAGATTTTGCAATATCCTTCCTCCAGGAGTGGGGTGGGAATGGAGATTTTGCAGTATCCTTCCCCTACCACACCCACAGAACAAAAAAAATTGAATTTAACACTGCATAGGACTAAGATAATGAACAGGACAGATACTGAATTTACCACCCAGAGGCCCTTCTTGAGGAACATGGGTGTTTAAGAAACATGAAAAATAAATAAATAAATAAAAAGAAAACTACCGATCAAGAAATCTGTTGTTGCAATTTCAACTCTTCCATCACCTCACTAGTTTTATATAAATGAAACCCCAGGGTTGTGATAAAATTTAGGAATAATTAACAGGGTTAACATTTCATGGAAACTGGTAGTTTGCCAGGAAGATATGTTGGGGGAGGGGGGGAACCCTGCCAAGTGAAAGTTGGAAAAAGAGGAAAATATGAAGTTTCAGAAATAAACTAGAAGTCAAAGGAAGAGATAAACTGCTGCAGTTAGACACAGTGGAGGTGGAGAGGGGATTAAAGCTAGGCATCTCAAAAACAGGAATTGCTCTTTTTCCCCATGAATCGAAACTAAATGCATTGAGAGAAATGTATGGTTCAGAAAGCAAGGATCTATGGCAAGAGGGTAAAAGAAAGGTAGCTTGAAAGAAGCATCCTGAAGATAAAGATGAAATAAATAACATAATGAAGAATTCCCCCCCCCCTTTTAATGAGAGATGAAAGTGCATTCATAAGTAAGCAAAGAAGGGAAAAGTAAAAAGAGAGCAACCAAATATTGGTTTCCCTTTTGCAATAAAGTATTATGGAGAAACTATAATACTTTGGGGGCATCGCCTGGATATTTGGATGGCCCCAAACAAGATCCCTTTTCCCAACGCATTCAAGACCCCAGCAGTTGAGTCAGATGCAAACAAGATAATGCTAAAATTAACCAAGCAAAAATATTAAATCCATAACACTGAGAAAATCTCTCATTTACAGTTCAGTAATAATATTTTTTTTTTCAACTTTTCCTTGGGTTTGTGTAATTTGTTAGGCTAGATGACAGCCCTGGAATCTAGGATGAATATTCAGATTGATCAATAAAAGCACTGCCAAGGAAGAAGAGAGCCTGAAAAACATCATTGCTCTTCTCAACACCGCAGTCTAGTGTCATCTGAAAAGCAGATCAAATAGAGTGACAGAAAGGAGGAAAAACAGATTTTGAAAACCACAGAGTTAAATGGAACTATTACAGTTCATGCAAAACAAACTGCTGAAGAAAAAAAATCGCCTTGCTGAGATCAGAGCTTCTTTCGGCAGTGTAATGATCAGTATTCTGTTGCCAGCCAGTCAGTTGCTTTAGAAACTCAGAAACAATCCAGCTGCCCACAGATCTGTTGTTTATCTCTAGCAGGGGTAAAATCCAGCAGGTTCTGACAGGTTCTGGAGAACTGAAAGCAGAATTTTTGAGCAGTTCGGAGAACCGGTAGCAGAAATTTTGAATAATTCTGGCAAATCTGGCAAATACTACCTCTGGCTGGCCCCAGAGTGCGGTGGGAATGGGGATTTTGCAGTATCGTTCCCCCAGGAGTGGGGTGGGAATGGGGATTTTGCAGTATCCTTCCCCTGGAGTGGTGCAGAAATGGAGATTTTGCAAGCAAGGCCCGTCAAGCCACACTACGCTCACCAAGCCACGCCCACAGAACTGGTAGTAAAAAAATTGGATTTCACCACTGATCTCTAGCATTAATTTAGGTACTTGTTCTACTTAGTTGTTGTAAATGTGAGCCACTACTGGACATGTCTTCCAGGAATTTAAATACCATGGAGGAAACTTTATTTCCTATCAGTTGACATTATTTCAGCATGAATGTGTCCCATGTCCACGCTCCAGATTATAGCAATTGGGTAAAATCCATAAAGGATGAGAACACAGTAGGGTTTTGACAGTCCAAGGAATTAGATACTAGGTTGAAGTCTTCCTTTATATTTATTTTATAAAGTCATCTCTAGATAATAATCTATTAATAATCATTAATAGGGTTTAAGATTTCTCAGAAACCAGGCAATAAAAATTATAACTCTACATTGAACAGACAACTTTGTTTCTTTCAGCATTGGATTAATCAAATTTCAGGATTCATTGGGAGTTTTCATTTATTTTTATATCTGACTGCAATCCAAGTTATTTCCCAGACTATTGACAGTTCTATATATATTGTAGCATACTGTGATTTGAATTTCTCCTAACGTTTCCTCCTTGCATATAATGTTGCCATATACATTGTTGCACATTTACATTTGTTATTTTTAATATGTGCTCAGTTTTCAGTCTATGGGTGCGGTTTTCAATAATTGAAGTATACAGTTTTAATTTAAAGGATATTAAAATACTGGTTTGCAATTATATCATTGAACCACAAAATACGCAATACAAACAAACAAAAATGGGAGTGTATGAATACAGAAACAATGGGAAGAATATAAAAGAAAAATATTGGTCCAATGGCAATAGTTACTCACAAACACCCAAGCAAACTGTTGTCCAAATAAAGTCCACCTATACTTTCCCCAGAAGGAGAGAATCAAGTGAGAAGAACCTATGCCAAATCAGCACAATGTTGGTCATTGGATCTCATCATCTGAGTTTATCACAGAGGTTAATTTACTGTGATTTAATCTCAAGATATTTAAAATTTTATGTAGTGTAAAAATAGGAAATTAGGCCTGGTACGTAGGGAGATAGTGGAAGAGAGACAGAGAGAGAAACAGAGAGAGAGATGATAGAGAGATAGATGATAGATAGATAGATAGATAGATAGATAGATAGATAGATAGATAGATAGATAGATGATATACTGTAGATGCATTTAGAGTTTTTTCAAGGATTATATAAATACGATAAATAAAGATAAAAATGTGATAAATATGAAGAAAACCGATTTCTCTACTTTCACTCACTGCAGAGCACTTCTTTCTTTGACGAATGAATAGCTAGGATAATATTGCTATTGGCTTACTCTTGGAACATTTCCATAATTCTTATGCTCTTTTGGACACCCTGGAAAGGATCCTGAATTCAGCTTGAAGTACCTTTGAGCTTTGAAGTAACTCAAAGTTTTTATATTAAGACTGTTGGAGACGGTTCATAGAGTATTGTTGCTGCTGATGACATTTTCAGTTTTGAGTTAGGGAAGGTCAAACCTGGCACGAGGAAGTCAAGGCAAATATCACACCATTTCAAATGTGTGAGGTTAAAAGTCAATCTCTTTTAGTGAACAACTAAAGATTCTTCACATCCCTCCTTCCTCCCCACATTCAATTTAAGACTCTGCTTAACACCAGACTCCTAGCTTTGTAATATTGTCCTCAAATGCTTGCAAAACCTATTATTAATCACAAGCATTTTTCCATAGTCTGCAGGACACACAAAACCAACATCAAGCTGAAAAGAACTCTGTCATGTTGAATGGTCATTAAATTGCCTCCTAGCTACCTCTCTGGTTTCAGTTCATTTTTAAAAATGATGTATTTTTGGTAAGATGCAATGTAAGTACCTTAGACAAAGGCCTACTAAAAGCCCTTTCACTGAATGCACCCTATGAGGCTATTTATTGTGACCAAAACCTCTGCTGCTCTTTAACAATGCACCTTTGTAGAACAATGCTTTTGTTAAAATTTAGGAAAGAACTGAATTTTGGGATGACTTCAAAAGCTCCAGAAGACAAAAGTTCAAAAGATTCAGCAAATCCAAAGCCATACACAAGTTCTCTTAGTTAATACTCATATTTCAACAACATGACATCGAAGTTGGAAAGCAAACAAGCCCTATTGCTAGTTTATTGAAAGTTGCTTTGAAAAATTATTTAAACTTAATTTTAATGCTACATCAGCTGATAGCCATTAATATGTCCTTGAGCCCATGAAAAACTGCAATGTTTAAGTCCAAGCACATTAAGGGAGTTTCTGTAGTTCCACATCCTGTCTTTCACTAGTGAGTTTCTTCCTACTCTACTGAATATTCAAAGCAGATAACCACAATTTTAAAAAATGAAAAAGTTATTATCAATTTCAATTCCATCTTAGATCCAGCATGTAGAAGAACACATGGGAATAAAAACTGTACATCTTCCTGTAGCCACTCTGATTCCCCCCTCCTTTCTAAAAACTAGGACAGATGCAGTGGCTCAGTGGCTAAGATGCTGAGCTTGTTGATCCAAAGGTCAGCAGTTCAGAAGTTTGAATCCCTAGTGCTGTGTAATGGAATAAGCTCCTGTTACTTGTCCCAGATTCTGCCAACCTAGCAGTTTGAAAGCATTTAAAAAATGCAAGTAGAAAAATAGGGACCACCTTTGGTGAGAAGGTAACAGCGTTCCGTGCACCTTTGGTGGTTTAGTCATGCCGGCCACATGACCACAGAGATGTTTTTGGACAGCGCTGCTGACTCTTCGGCTTTGAAACAGAGATGAGCACTGCCCCCTAGAGTTGGGAATGACTAGCACATATGTGCGAGGGGAACCTTTACCTTTACCTTAAAAACTATATTTTGTTGGTCCATTTTTTGTTCGTTTACTATTTCCCTGAAAATATGTATGACACACCCTTGTGCCCTTTTATAAAAGAATTGCAATAATTAACTAGGCTGTATGGAAAAGAAAGAGAAATAATACAGCATTAGAAAGATGAGTTCTTTCATAATAGATTGGCAAAATCTGGAAAACCATACCCATCACCAGATAGTAATTCATCAGGAGGATACTGTTATTTGGCAAGCAACTTATCAAATGAGTTTCAAAGGGTAAAAGTGAAATTAGATTAGTTTGAGTAACAGATTTTTTTAAAGTATTATGTTTCTCAATCCTTTACAATGAATATTTTAATGAATTTGGATTACCTCTGAGTTTTCTTAGTTCAGATTCAGGTATTGATAGTGGTACAATCATGGCCATAGCTCTATTTCTGATAACAAGAATAGACAACCAACAGACCAAAGTCTGTATGCAGCTCTTAGATTCTTTTGTTGTTGCTGTTGTGGACATCATAATCTCATTTAGCTATGATTGCTGAAAACTGACACTACAGTTTTCTGCCATTTTAAGTTAGCAAAAAGATTAGAATTATTTCATAAGCCCTGAAAAAGATATAACGTAGACAAAAGCAAAGAATCTCTTGCAAATCTTTCCTCAACCCAAATCTCATATTGGTGGCCTTCTACCCTTCAAAAATGTTAATTACAACATGCTCCAAAGCTTATATAGAATTTCAACCCAACAGTATTTTCTTGTTACCTCCATAGTATTATTTGGTCAAAATCTTCTATATAGAGATTGCAATGAAATCTTTTCATCAGATATGTGGAAGGGGGAAAAACTCTATTTGATTTTTTTTTCACTACATTAAATTTCATTACAACTATCTGATAGGACTTTGTAAAAAAAAACACTGTAGTTCAAGGCCAATATATAATTTGGAACATATATTAGCACATTGGTCAGGAGCATCTTTAGTTGTGTCTTTTTCTGGACTCATACAGCTTCCTTTCATGGGTATCATGGGAAAGGATATGTTGGTTTAAGGAGTTCCCACCAAGTGCTATATGAGCACACATATGTCTTCTGATTCCTTGCCCTTCAAATCAGAATTTTGGCATAGCCCTATTCACAATAAATACCCATGAAGCAAAACACCTGTGTAGAAAAAATGGTTTATTACACAATAGGGCAGGAAAACATTTAAATAATTTAGGAATCAGAGGAATCAGGTTTACCTTTATGAGGATATTTCTTTAGGGAAACAAAGTGCCTTAAATCAGTTTGGACTATGGGGAAAAGTAAAAGGTGACAAAGGAGAATTTCTGTTGAGAAGCAAAATTAAAGGGATTCTGGAATTACATTGCTTAATTTGTGCCAGACATGTAGCAAGGCTTAGATGTGGTTGAAGTCTCTCAGACATTTGATAAGATTTGGTCAGATAAGAATTTTTACGACAGGCTGGAAGCTCTGTTAAGCAGTTAATTGCCCTGTGTCAGCAGAAGAATACAGTTCACTCTTACAACCACTGCTGCTTAAACCATGGCTTTTTCTCCTTCTCTGTATTTCATCTGATGCTTTGCCCTTTGCTTCATGACCTTGAGCTGGGTCTTG
Organism: Ahaetulla prasina; assembly: GCF_028640845.1. Lineage (NCBI taxonomy): Eukaryota > Metazoa > Chordata > Lepidosauria > Squamata > Colubridae > Ahaetulla > Ahaetulla prasina. The sequence continues at coordinate 90,274,293 of NC_080541.1, read as the reverse complement.
TTGGTTATTGACACAACTGATATTGTGGCTCTGGGATAGCTCACAATATCACAGGATCTCAAAAAGAGGAAATGCAACATTTTCTTTGGTATAACAAACAAAATCTCAAGAATGAACTCATTCATATCATTTAGTTTATTGATTGCTTATTTATTAATTAATTACACAGGCTTCTATGTTACTCTGACCTGTTAACACTGAGCAGCTTAGGAATCTCAATTTGGTAATGAAAGATAAAACCATATAATAACCTTCCCTCCAAAAATACATCCACTTTTCCCCAGGACACTATTTTAGGAAAGCAGAATGGGACAACTCCCCATAGCCAACTCACCATGGTCAACTTATCAGTGACAACTCACCAAGGCACAATTAGCCACAGCCAACTCGCCATGGCCAACTCGCCTTGGTACAACTCACCACAGCCAACTCACCATGGCCAATTTGCTACGGCCAACTTGCCACAGCTAACTTACTATGGGACATTTCGCCACAGCCAACTCACCATGGGACAACTCACCATGGGACAATTCAACAAATACAAAAGTGATATTAATTTCAGTGGAACTGTGGTGAATAACGGTAAAATAAAAAAGTCAATTCAGAAATACAAGAGCTACAATAATTTAGATGAAAACATAGTCACCAACGATAAAAGTAACTGAATGAAACGATTATTATAGCACATGAGTTGTCCTATTTCGAGTTGGCTGCAGCGAGTTGTCCTAAACCCCAGAGAGTGATCAGTCATGGATTCCTTGGTGCTTTCTGAGCTTGATTATTTGCTGGCAGACATTTCATTACCTGGCTAGTTAATATTGTTAGTGCTGATGATGTTAACTAAGGTCTCTGCAGTTCAACCTTGAGCTGCATATATTCTTTTCTATTATAGTGGTCAATCATCCATTCTCTCTCTATAGAGAATGCTAATATTTCAGACATTTGCATAATGCCTGAAATATTAACAGGGACCAGATTTATCTCTTGGTGTATGTTAGGAAAGAAAGGAACGATCTCTAAAAACTCTTCACTACTGAGTACTTAATTTTGGGATTTTTTGGTCTAGATGTAGAGAGCAAGCTCTTCACTAAGTGTTTTTCACTTAACTTTCGGCATATTCTGATTTTTAAGAAAAGAAAATCAGCTTATAGCAATAAATAGTTTCATGTCAGAAATAAAGCTTTTAATGAAGAGGACTGATAATTGTTTTTTAGGACACTACAATGTTTTAATAAGGATAATGTAGAATAAATGTTAAAGCTTTACTCTGATGAAAGGTCAACATAAGAATGGTATGTGCCACTCACTTCCAAGACTGAAGCAAAATGTGTTAAAACATGGCACTTTTCAATGTTTCAATGTTCAATTGTAACATTGCTCATTTCAAAGAAAAAAATTCATTGTCTTTTCATTCTTTGAAATGTCACATACCCCCCGCCCACAGAAACATTTAATAATTTTCTTTTTAGACAGTTCAAAATTGTTTTCATTTCTATTTCAAATTCTTATGTCAGTTATACTGACCCAGTCATAAAGGCTGGGAGTCTTTGGACTTTGTCAAGCTGTTTAATTTTCTTTCATTATTGATTTGCAAATGGAGATAGTTAGAAATCTTTCTTCCATGTTAGGATTTCACTCTGGAACTTCTCAGCTTCCTCTTCCTTTTTCCTTATACTTCAGGTGAGCAAGCTCAAATTTCCTTTAAACCCTTGACAGCATTTGAGAACTAACTTTCCTACATAAAACTTTCATTACCTTCCAGTGGTAAATATATTGGGGGGAAAAACCTGCTTTTTCTAAATCCAAATACCACAGAAGAAAATACCAGTTTGTACTACGTGACAACATATCATATATAATTTAGATAGACAAGATTAAGGAAAAAAAAGTTATTTTGTCTCAGCATACAGGTACATTAGCATACCCTTTGTAATGTGATTTCATGTTCAATTGTAATAAATCTCTGTAATTCTAAACCAAGTGATGAGGTGAGAATATTTATAAAAGGTCTTTATTCAGTACTATTGTTAAATTTAATAAAACTGTCATGTATAATATTTGTTACTTTGAAGACTAAATTATGAGATCTGGCAGCTTATTCATTTACAACTTCTGTGTTAACAAATAGTGGATGTCTGTAGATGAAATATACAGAGTATAGCTAGAGAAAGGGTAACACATGTTGTACAACAGTGGATTTGTATACACGTCTGTGGCAGAGATGGCAGAAACCAAGTTTAAGGAGGTATTCTTGGCTCCTAAGTAGATATTGCAGATCTCTTTTGTTCATTACATCACCTGTGTACACATGGAGAACGGGCTCCTTTGTTCAAAGACTACTTTGTAAAGAATGGTACAACATTTGGTTGTTATTAATGTTCTCCCATTGTTGTCTGTTGTGATATAGAAAAAAAAAACCATGCTGGGTTATGTTGGAGAGAATCAATTGAGGCTTTGAATGATAAGCCAATCATTCCTCTGGCAATTCCTCCAAAAAAGATAAAAAAAGTATGCCATCTTTGGAGTGGGCATGTTTATTTTTTTCTGCAGTTGAATGTAATAGAGGAAAAAATTGAGAAAAGAATCAAGATAAAGAAAAGTGACTAGATTTATTAGCTTACTAGCTGATAACCCAGATTTGCCCGGGTATTTATTTATCCCAATCCTGTATTAGACAGGAAGAGCAACTTCACTCTAAGCCCTGATTTCATCGAGAATTAAATTAGTTAAAAATGTTTTCCCTATGCCCCCAGAAGCACCAAGTAAAATAATACTACCTTGTTGTTTTGCTAGCTGATCCATGACCATTTGGTATGCTTTTTTCTATCTTGATTGAGAATTTGCTTCTTGTCTGCGATATCTGCACTAAACTCTCCAATGTTTTAGTTCTTTTCTCATATGTAATCTGTGTAAAGTATGTTGTGTCAGTGTTGTAGTGATGCAGGCAGGCTGAGTTGCAGTAATGTTTTATTGATCATTGCCATACATTTGTCCCCAAGAATAATCAAAGCCTTGTTGCAAATGTCCAGACCAAACATAATTTCTAACGTCGGATTTTCCCCCTTACCAGAGGGAGCCCCCTTGTGGAGTACTGTGAAGCCATTACCGTAGCAACTCCACTGTGCTGCACAGTAGAAGACATTTTAAGGCAGTACAATGGAAGCCATTTTAAGGCCCAACAGGCTGTATCTTAAAAGAACAAACACTCCGAGGGATTTTTTTTATTTATTTTATTTGCATTTATAACCTGTCCTTCTCCGAAGACTCAGGGCGGCTTACACTATGTTAGCAATAGTCTTCATCCTATTTGTATATTTATATGCAAAGTCAACTTATTGCCCCCAACAATCTGGGTCCTCATTTTACCTACCTTATAAAGGATGGAAGGCTGAGTCAACCTTGGGTGGGACTAGAACCTGCAGTAATTGCAGGCAGCTGTGTTAATAACAGACTGTCTTACCAGTCTGAGCCACAGAGGCCCAATGTTAGGGGTATCTTACCCACACAGTATTTGTTTCCAGAGAATAAGTCGTCTGTGTACCACGTTTGGTTGAAATTTCTCAAGGCATTCCAGAGTTATGCTGGAACATATACACATAGAGACATTTCTATCATCTATCTGTCTGTCTGTCTGTGTGTCTGTCTGTCTGTCTGTCTGTCTGTCTGTCTGTCTATTATATAAATACAGCAATAAATCAACCAATTGGTTAATTAATCATACATTTCTATACTGCCCTGATTGGCAGAAAAGCATGAGGTGATGGCTCATTGGCCATAGAGGACTACTATTAGTAACTATTACCAACTAGATTAGGATTCACACACCACGTGAAGCCTGTGTTTTTTCACCAGACTTGTAAGCACATTAGTAGCTAGATCAACATGTTATGTGTAACCAAAATCTGAAAAACTACTTTAGGGATGTTTGCTTCCAGTATATGTGCTCACAATCCTCTTACCATCTTTTATAAGGCATATAAAAGCTATTTGAAGATTGATAATGTTGGCAACAGATCTTGCCATTTCTTCAGAAATGAAGCATTATAGAGCTTCCTGCTGATGGATGTGCTAAATCTTTTAGTCTTGTTGTAACCATTCTTAAGTCTTTCAAACAAGTGTGAAAACACACATGGAAAATAGTTGCAAAAAGAATTTTGAAAATTATTCATACCGATACAAAATCTTAGTTCAATTTAAGCAAAAGTCATGATTCCTTATAAAATAAATTACAAGAAAAAGTCAACAAAAAAACTGCTAAGAGTTTGTGTTTCAGATACATCAGATATTGTATAAGACAGCCATGTTTGTATTTTTTTAATAAAATCAAGATTGAATTAATTAAATCAAATTAAATGAAGCTGTCTGTATATTACAAATGAGAGAGATGAAACCAATTGAAATGGGCATAGATTAAATTGAGTTCAAGATGAATTAATCAATAAATAATACTTATTGTACTAGAATTCTTTGTCATACAAAGAGACACAAAGAAAATTTTAAAAGCAGTTCATTCAACTGAATTGTCTGTGATAATGGTAATTCTGGAAAGAAGCGCCTGCTAACACAGCCATCTTGATAGTAAGGTACTGAGCCTTCATTAATTACAGCATAATTAATCTATAAATCTAAGGTTGATGCAAAAAGTCATTTTACCCACTTTCTGCCATAACATTCCCAGCTGGTAAAAATATAGGAAGAATTTCATGCTTTTCTTTAACATCCCACCGAATTTGAAATGATCCTTGGCAGTAGCAGTGAATATGTTTTTTTTGTGTTGTTGTTGTTGAACTATAAGAAACCTGTACATTTGTCATTGCTTATGTTAATGGCTGACAGTACTGAAGCTCTGTCTGATGAGTCAAAAACTCTTAATGCCATTTTTTTTCTCCCATGTAAGTATGACCTTGGAATTACAAGCCCTGCTTCCTGCACATTACTGATGTTATTTAAGGTGACAAAGTTTCAGGACAGAAAAACCTGCACACATATACCACCTACGTGTTTCTGTTCTCATGAGTCAGGATCTTGCATTATAACAGTTTCCTTCCTGCAAACATTCACAATGAATGCACAAAAGTTTACAGGGAATCCAATATTATCAGAGCATTCATGGGATCTGGAGTAAATCTAACTTAGAAGAAAACTCCTGCGGTGAGCAGTTCATATTCATCATGCTTATGTAGGTCTAGAGTAACATTCTAATGGGGTTTTTGGAAAGAACAAAGCCAATATAAGGTATATTAAGAACGCTATATTAGTTGTTGTTGTTGTTGTTGTTGTTGTTGTTGTTAGTTGCAAAATCGTGTCTGACCCATCGCGACCCCATGGATAACATTCCTCCAGGCTGTCCTGTCCGCTACCATCCTCTCGAGTCCATTTAAGTTCACACCTACTGCTTCAGTGACTCCATTCAGCCAACTTATTCTCTGATGTCCCCGTTTTCTTTTGCCCTCAATCTTTCCCAGCATTAGGTTCTTCTCCAGTGAGTCTTTCCTTCTCATTAGGTGGCCAAAATATTTCAGTTTCATCTTCAGGAACTGGCCTTCTAAAGAGCAGACAGGGTTGATCTCCTCTAGGACTGACCGCTTTGATCACCTTGCAATCCAAGGGACTCACAGGAGTCTTCTCCAGCACCATAGTTCAAAGGCTTCAATTCTTTGGTGCCCAGCCTTTCTTACAGTCCAGCTTTCACAGCCATACATTGCAATTGGGAAAATTATATGCACTTTTGAAGGCAGGGTGATGTCTCGGCTTTTTAGTATGCTGTCTAGATTTGCCATAGCTTTTCTCCCCAGAAGCAAATATGTTTTAATTTCTTGCCTGCTGTCACCATCTGCAGTGATCTTGGAGCCCAGGAAAATAAAATCTGTTACTACCTTCATTTCTTCCCCATCTATTTGCCAGGAATTGAGATGCCATGATCTTAGTTTTCTTAATGTTGAGTTTGAAGCCAATGTTTGCACTCTCCTTCTTCACCTGCATTGAAAACTGTCTACTATTGACCTCACCCCATTCCTAAGAGGACTATAAGGAGCGTGCATAAGAGCACAAAAGTGCCTACCGTTCCTGTCCTATTGTTCCCTTCATTATATCAAATTAATATAGTTGATGCATATTTTTTACATACATACATACATACATACATACATACATACATACATACATACATATATATATATATATATATATTTGTTTTCTGAGGTTTTCGCGGGTGTTTGTATGTAGGTCTTTGGTTATTCGGGTTTTCTCCCACGTAAAATTGGAAGTGTCTTGGCGACGTTTCGACGAAGTCTCATTCGTCATCTTCAGGCTTCAGCCCGTGCTTCTGGGAGCACGGCTGAAGCCTGAAGATGACGAATGAGACTTCACAAACGTCACCAAGACACTTCCACCCACACACACACACATATATATATATATCTTCAAGATATGTTGTTTTATCTATGATAATTGTTTGTGTATACTGTTGTGACAAAAAGAAATTTAAAAAAGGGGGGGGGCTTCCGGTGGCTCCGCTTCGTTAATGGCGGGCTATTTCAGACCGCCAGTTCTGTGTGATTCTGTAGAGCTGTTTAGACAGCGTTAATCTGTTGTCAGCAGCTTGTAAATCTCTACCCTTGGGAAAAGAGGGGGAGGTGAGCATTCGGGCTGAAGTAGAGCCCCCAAGGAAAACCCCAGGAAGATTTCTGGTGGTTTGTTGGGAACGCTCCTTCTATAGCTCGAAAAAAGCTCCAGAATCCAGAACGCTTCTGCAAATGGCAGAACAAAACGCAGCGTCCATCTCCGTGACTGAAATGGATTACTGAAGGATTGCTAACACGGAAAGAGCTGAAAACAGGAGCGCTGGCATTTGATTGTAAGATGATTTTAACTCCCTGACAAAATCTGTGATTTTTTTCCACTGATGGGAATTATAGTGATTGGCTACCTTGCAAGCTAGCCTTGGGGAGGGGAGGGAGATGCAAAATAAGTTATAGAGGCAAACCAACACAAATCCCAAAGGCTGACTGTCCTCTTCCCCTCCCCCCAAAAAATCACATTTATTTAATTTATAGGCTAAATAGAATAAATGTGAAGGGTTTAGAAAAAGAAATAAATTGATCATTCCAAAAGAATGCAGCTGGAGTTAAGAGGTATTGAGAAGACAAAGTAAGAGCCCTGGTTCATCTGAATCACCTAACTCCTGGGAATGTGTTGAATTTTTGTCCACTGTCCTCTTTATTTTGAAATAATTTTATTGTGTATTTTTCTAGCTAGAGCTCTTGATAGTTGCAGAGTACAGAACTCTATCTTTAAATATAGAGTTGTCTCTTTGAAGTCTGTAGCAAAATATTCCTCAGTAATAGAACAAGCTGATAATCTTCCTGTGGTTGAGATAAGGCTAATATCTTTTATAAAGTAAGCAGCAAGGATGCCAGGATCATTTAGGAAAGACAGTATGACATGTAGCGTTTGCAATTTCAATGGTTTATTTTATAAAGTTAATTTGCATAATTAAATCCCTTCTCTTTGCAAATAAGCTTTTGTTTCAGGCACATTAACCACAGCATGATAGCTTGCAAGGAAATCAAAGTCTGAAGCTAGAACAAGGTTCCCAGTTTTAAAGACATGTAGCCATCAATTCCACACTTACATGAACACTGGAATTCATTTGTACGTAATGAATAGAGTCATAGTGGAAATCTATTAAAATGCATTAAATCACTCATGTCTTTGATTTAACATCTGTCTAAAGCCTAACTTTGGAATTAAATAATTTATCATAAAATTGCATAAAAGCCCATGTAATGTAGCTATTAATGAAACATTAATTCAAAATTAATACAAAGGAAGTTTTTGGCTGGCCCTGTTTCATTATCCATTTAGTGGATTGGCTAAAGTAGTTTTTTAAAAAATTCATAAAAATGTTTAAAAGTATAACTCTTTGGTGTTTGGCATGCTTCTTGTATTACCAATGGTTAGGTCTTCAGAGACGAATAATATCTGTCTTTTAGAAGTTTAGATCCATAAGGCTACATTTCTTCATCAATTGTTTCTTTTCAGATCTTCTATCCACATAGTAATATTTATTCAGCATCGATTAAAAAAAATAGAAAAAAAAATAGAGGGGCAGTTCACATGTCTATGCCCTGAAATGTAAAAAATGACTCTCAAACATTTTTTTTTTAATTAGGAAGTATATATCTTTGGACAAGCTTTATCTAAATGTAAACATTTTAAGGCACACCGGAACTGCAAAATAGCTTTTGAAAATAGAAAGCCATCTAATTCTGTTTATCTCAGTCCTAGCGGGCAATGGCAAGAAAGCACAGTATAATAATGAATGTAGGAAGTGGCAGCGGATAACAGAGCAAAATTTAGAGGCAGTGCTCCACTTACAACAGTTTGTTTAGTGATGGCTCAAAATTACAAATCTAAGTGCTATTGCTATAATGGTACTGGGGGAAAAAATGACTTGGGAGCATTTTTCACACTTATGACCATTGCTATATCTCCATGGTCCTGTGATCAAAATTCAGATGTTTAGTAACCGACTCATAGTTACTCACAGTTATCATGATTGAAGTGTCCTGGGGTCCTTTTGCAGCTTCTGACAAGTCAATGGGAGTAGTCCAATTCACTTAATAACCATGTTATTAACTTAACAACTGCAGTGATTCACTTAACAAGAAAGTGGCAAGAAAGATCATAAAATGGGGCAAGACAAGTCATAAAATGGGGCAAAACTGACTTAACAACTGTCTCACTTAGCAATGGAAATATTGGGATCAATTGTGGCCATAAGTCAAGGACTGCTTGTGCTTACTTTTTAAAACAACAGTTCAATATACATCTGCGGCAGAAGCAAGTCTTGAAACATCCCAACACAAAAGCACAGTACTGAACATTTTCCTTTCTTAACTTTCAGTCAAGGGGCTAGCAATAAAATATTGCAAACCATCTTCTTTCTTATCATTCTTAAAGCATTTTACTTATAGTTTGGAATTCCTGAATATTACAAATAATATAAATATAGGAAGTTTGTTTTTGTTTTGATAAAAGAGATCACATGTTTATATCCAACATGGTTTGGCAGAAGAATTTATTTAGAAAAAAATGGAATATTTTTACAATTCTTGTTTTTTTTCCTACGGCACACTTAAATATTCCAGCCTATTCCAGATGGTAACTCTCAGGAACAAATTCAGAAGGCCACATGGAGAGTGTAGTGAGAAGGGAGAACTGAGATATATAAGAAGCTCATGTAATGCATGAGAAGATGTTTTCTCTTAGTGCAAATTTGCCACTACATCTTTTGGAAGGTGAACCCAATAGTGTTTTAATAATAATTCTGTGCATTAGAATCAATTTGTTGTACAAATTATGCTCAGGATTATCTCCTTGAGGGACAGATATAACATTGCTCTGATGTCTAATAAATGAAAAATAACAATTAATAACAATTATGACTTAAGTGATGGGAAAGAGGTTTCTAATTATCCAATTATCTGATGTACGCAATGATTCCGGTAATTAGACAGCTCAGCTCTAAAATTTGCACCTGTAATTAATTATGTGTGCAAAAATGTTAATGATTTAATGCAATACAGGTAAGTTTGCATTTATTTATTTATCATTAGTGTATGGATAATCTCAACAAAGTGAACCATATATTTCCCCCTTCTATTTTATAGCCAAATTATCTGAATTTATGTTATGGTGCTATAGAAAGCCTCTCTGTTTGATATGTTCATTGTTTAAAGTGTAACACATCTGGCAGGGCAATTCTTCATTAACATTATGTGGATTGTTCTTCTTTTAGTTGCACCATAAATATTTATGATTTAACACTAGAAAGAAAATTTAATAAATCAGTTCCATGGAAAATAATGCTGGATACATAAACTCTGGGAGAATGTTACTACAGAAGGTGTCTAGTAGCTCCTTTCTACACTTTATTAAAGGCATAAGCTTCCGTGAGCTTTAGCTCATTGATCAGATGCATGGTATGGTTAAATTGATATAGCATTTTAAAAGAGGGTAAGGCAAGAAAGAATGGAGGGTTATGTAGAAGCAGGTGACATATGAAGAGGATTCCATCAATTAGCCATTGTAATGTGTTCAAAACCTACAATCTTTGATAAGACCTTCTGAGATAGCCTAAAACCTTTTGACGCAAGTTCAACAGATTCTTTGGTGTAATTTTTATTTTTATTTTTTTCTTGATTGAAATCTGCAATCAAGAGCACTAGCTACTCTGATATTACTTAGTCCCCTTTTTTTTTTCTTTGAGTCTCGTTGTGAAACTTGTGTTCATTTCATACTTAAGTACAAAATATGCCAGGCACAGAAGACCAGGTCTACACATAAAGGTTCATTAATCTGATTTTTTGTGAAAAGTCTATGCACATGAATTTTCTCAACTAATGGCCAGAACCTGCTTAGAGTTTACGTAAGTGTTAATGGCATTCAAGGTGGTATGGGACTTAGTCTGTTTGTGTCTATGTATCCAGGTTCATCCCTCTTTTAATGCTGATCCCAGTTTTGTCATTCCCTATCCCCGTGAAGACAAACCTATGAGGTGACATGCGGTACCCTCTCTGATGGCACGTGAACTGTCACTCCAGTTCAGCTCCACCGCGCATGTGCATGTGCTTCCAGCTGGTCTTCTGGTCTCTGCCCTGCATGGACGGGGGTGGGGTTTTTGCAGGGACAGGATGCACATGTGCGGGGGACCATGGCACATGCGGGGGGCCATGCGTGCATGCATGGGAGGGTGCAGGGGCACGTGTGCATGTGCAGGAGGCAGGGCGCATGTGCGGGGGCAAGCACACGTCGCATTTTGGGGGTTTGAGCATGCATGCGCATTCATGCATATGTGCACACACTTTCGACACTTGGTCCAGAAAAGGTTAGCCATCACTGCCCTATTTTATACAGTCTCACATTTATTGGGCTGATTTGCTAGATCCTTATTCATGTACTATTCCTTTGATCACATTACATGAATTCACAAAAAGTATGCATGAAGATTATTACAATCCAGTAAGAAATCTAAATGCCTGCAGTCCAATTTATGACTTTTATTTGTGTTGTGTTGTGTGGTGGCTATTTGTAAACCTCTTCCAATGAAAAGCAGGAGATGAGATTCAGAGGGGTTTGTGTCCCTGGAAGTCTTCAAATAAGCAAGGTGGTTAGGAAATAATCTTGAATCAGTAGGTTAGGATTAATACAGTACAGTACTAATACTGGTCAGTAGTTAGTGTGGTTAAAACAGTCTACACAAAGTCACATCATTGTGTAGATAGTTCAGGAGGAAGACCATCTTAGTCTGTAAAAGTCAAGAATCAGAAGGAAACTGCTGTACGGTTTTGACTTAACAATATGCATTCCAAACTTCTGGAGCCTTCTAATCTGGTTAATCAGAAAAACTGAAGTATTTTTTTTTTTAAAAAAAGCTTGGTCCTGGGGAAAATATTATGTTCTGTCCATTCAGATTGGAAGTAAAATTATAGAATAGGTAATTGCAGCATCATTAACTGACCCAGTTGAACTCATGCATCTAGGGCAGGGGTGCCAAACTCAAGGCCAAAGGCTGGATCCAGCCCATGGGGTGCTTAAATCTGGCCCATGGGGCTGCCCTGGAAACAAAGAAGTGCCTCTGCCAGCAAAAATGGAGCTCAGGAGGGCCGTGCACAGCCCTTCCAGGCTCCATTTTCAGCTCCAACATCCTCCTGCAGCCTTCTGTCAATGAAAACAGAGCTCGGGGGCGGGGGGGCATGCCTAGCCCCCCAAGCTCCATTTTTATTGGCAGAGGGCTGCAGGAGTCCATCATGGCTGAAAACAGGGCCCGCTGGTAGAAGGCTGACACAAGTGATGTCAGGCAGGCCACACCCACCCTGGCTATTACCCTCCACCTCACCAAGGTCAAACAAAACCCTGATGCAGCGCTCAATGAAATCGAGTTTGACATCCCTCATCTAGGATAATACCACCTGCAGGCAATCTAGAACTCAGAAGACATATGCAGGTAGCGATGAAGAAAAGTATTCAGTGGGTTGGTAGAATTTGTAATAAATGCCTGATAAAAGAGATTCTGTATTGATCCAGTATTGTCTATTCTGGGATTTCTCAACCTTGGCAACTTTACGGTAGGTGGCTTTCAACTCCTAGAGTCTTCCAATCAGCATGCATTAAGATGTATGGATTTAAAGCACTTAAGGAATTCTGGGAGTTGGAAGTCCACCTATTTTAGAGTTGCCAGGTTTAAAAAAGCACTGGTTTTCCCCAATCAACGCTATCTCAAAGATTAGCCTAAACTGAGCATTACCCAAATAGAGAGAGAATCAATCAATCAATACTGTAAGTCGATGCTAGCTTTATAGTCTTAAAACTATATATGGAATAAGCTGGAAGTCTTGTAGGTTTTTAGCTGACTGAAATATAAAGTTTGAAATACTGTCAAACATGATGTCAAAATATTACCAAGGTGTTTACTGTGCCTCTGACCTCTGGAGAAGAAAAAGGAGTTGGGGCACAGATTCAACAATAATGGAATATGTGTAATAATTTATCTTAAAATGTGTTACTAACCAAGCAATAACACTTAGGACAACCTAGAAGAAAAGAAGATCAAATAAATATGTGAATAACAATGGAATCTATGGCTTAGAGCGTAATCTAAGTGCACCCCTATTCATTTTGGAGTAAATGCATATTGTAGTTGGTAAAGCTTATTTCTCTTTCTTTGTCTTTTCTATATTTTATACCATTATCCTGTAAAATAATTCTGTTGCTTATGCATTTCTGAGAATGCAGAGAATTGCCAAATGGTTAACCCAATCATTCACTTGCATTTCAGTCCCAAGTACAGTTAAATGGGGATGTTTGAGGTAAGACTTGGCAACCTAACTTGTAAAAGCCTCACCAACAAAGTGTTATGGAAAGGCTCTCAAATGAATTAGATATGGTGCCCATTAGTAGGACCCTCAGGCCAGAAAATACCCAACAAGCTACTGGAGAAAAATAAGGACCTGCAGTGAGTAGTCAAGGCCTGGGGCAAATGATGTGCCTGGGGCAAATCCAGCAGGAATCCCTGTTTCTAATACAGAAATTGATGAAAGCAAGGATTTGTGCTGCATTTTTTTTTTAAAAAAGGATGACACTAAGAATTGCTCCAATTACTGCATAATTGCCCTCGTCCCTCAAGCTAGCAAAATAATATACAACAGAAAAATAGTCAAGATTTGTATTAACAGGGACTCAATTACATTACTGCCTTTTGTATCAGGCAACACTAAAGCATTTATTTGAGATCTTATGATTGCAAATATTTCATATAAAAAGAAGTAACCATTGAGTTAATTTTTTAGAGAAAAAGTTATGGAATTATTATGACTATGTCTCTCATCCATATTCAAATCCATATGGATTGTTTGCCATTGATAAATACAAACTTAATAGGAGTTTATGCTCCGAATCAACAACAAGAAATTTTTTTCAAGTTTTTACATAAAAGAATAGTATTTTGGAATTATAAATCATATATATTAATGGGTGATTGGAATGGTGTGTTGGATACTCAAAAAGACAAAAAAAGTTTAAGGAAGATTTCAAGCCGGGCGAAATTACCAAAGGCTTTTTTTGAAATGATGGAGGACTTGGAATTAAGAGATATTTGGAGAGAACATAATACAGAAGAGAGGGATTTTACCTTCTTTTCTGACCGGCATCAATCATTTTCGAGGATTGATTTTATTTTGATTTCTAATGATTTGTATTCTAGAGTGAAGAAGACTAAGATTTGTTCAAGAACTCTATCTGATCATAGTCCGGTTTGGATTGAACTTGATCGGGAAAAGGAGGCTAGGAGATCATGGAGGTTGAATGAGAATTTGTTTAAATATGAACAAAATGTAAATGAATGTAAAAAGCAAATGAAAGAATTTTTTATTATGAATATGAAAAAAGAGACATCTATAGAGATGATTTGGGACGCTAGCAAGGCTTATATGAGAGGAAATCTTATACAAATGAATATTAAATACAAAAATAAATTGCAGAAAAAGAAAAAGGAATTGGAAGAGGAAATTAAAAAGAAAGAACAGTTATTGATAAATAGCCCAGGAAATAGTAAAATAAAAGAATCAATAAATATATTAAGAGGTTAGTTTAACATGTTGATGGCAGATCAAGTAGCAATTAATTTACAATATGAAAAACATGTCGTTTAATAATGCCAATAAGCCAGGAAGATGGCTTGCCTATTTAATAAGGAAAAAACAGAAATCACGAACGATTGATAAAATAGAATATAGGGGTAAGGAAGTTTATCAAAAGAACTTGATTAAAAAAGCATTTTTAGAGTATTATAGTAAGTTATATACTAGGGATATGATTGATGATACAGAGATAGAAAGATATTTACAACAACAAAATATTTGTGAGCTTACAGAAAATCAAAGAGAAGAACTGAATCAATTAATTACTTCAGAGGAAATTTTGTTAGCAATTAAGCAACTTAAAATCGGTAAAGCACCAGGTACAGATGGTTTAACAGCTGTTTATTATAAAAATTTACAAAATGAGATGGTTGAACCACTTAAAGAGTTATTTAATAAAATTCAAATGGGAGGGGATGTTCCCCCTTCATGGAGGACAGCCTTTATTTCGTTAATACTGAAGGAAGATCGAGATGGTATTAAAGCAGAGAATTATAGGCCTATATCACTTTTAAATACTGATTACAAGATATTTGCCAAGATACTTGCTAATAGATTAATGCCAGTGATGAATCAAATAATTCATAATGATCAGTCAGGATTTATTAAGGGTAGGCAGATGAGATATAATGTGAGGCAAATTGTAAATTTACTTGAATATTTGGAACAAAACAACCAAGTCTCAGCAGCATTCTTTTTTTTTGGATGCTGAAAAAGCCTTTGACAGATTGGATTGGCAGTTTTTGTTTAAAGTAATAGAAAAAATGCAATTTGGGGATTATTTTATCCATGCAATTAAAGCAATATATCAGAAGCAAACAGCACAAATAATAGTAAATGGTGGGTTAACAGAAACTTTTAAAATTGGGAAAGGGACGAGACAGGGATGTCCCCTGTCCCCATTACTTTTTATTTTAACTTTAGAAATTCTTCTGAATAAAATACGTGGTTCCGATCGAATAAAGGGAATTAGAGTTAAACATCAAGATTATAGATTAAGAGCTTTTGCAGATGACTTGGTTGTTACTGTATCCCAACCAATATACTCAGCTACTGGTTTAAAAGATATAATTGGTCAGTATGGTAAAGTATCTGGATTTAAGGTGAATCAGCAAAAGACAAAGATGATAACTAAAAATATGAATATACAACAAAAGAAGAGTTAGAAAGAACTACAGGTTTTGAAATCGTTAAAAGGTTAAATATTTAGGAATATATATTACAGCTTCAAATGTCAAATTATACAAAAATAATTATGAGGTATTGTGGCAGAAGGTATGGAAAGAAATGGAGAGTTGGAAGAAGTTACAACTATCCTTGCTGGGAAGAATAGCGGCTATAAAAATGAATGTTTTGCCCAGGTTTCTATTTTTGTTTCAAATGATACCGGTACTTAAGAATGATATCAAATTACAGGAATGGCAAAAGGGGGTTAATAACTTTGTATGGATGGGCAAAAAACCAAGAATAAAATTAAAAATAATGCAGGATACAAGGAAAGGGGGGTCTTAAAATGCCTAATTTAAAATTGTATTATGAAGCAGTTGTCTTATCATTAATTACTGATTGGATTAATTTAACTGAGGAAAGAGTTTTGAATATAGAAGGTTATGGTTTGTTATATGGGTGGCATGCCTATTTATTATATGATAAGAAAGTAGATAAAATATTTAAAAATAATATAATTAGAAATGCATTATTGAGGGTCTGGAGGAAATATCAATATAAATTAGATGGAAAGATTCCAATATGGGCAATCCCGAGACACATGATAGAAAATATAAATATATATCAAAAGATGGAGGTAGTTACCTATAAAGAACTTCTTTGTATGGAAAAGGGGGAATTACAATTAAAATCCAGAGAAAAGATGGGGGAAGAAGGGAAAAATTATACATGGTTCCAATATGGACAATTACAAGCTAGATGGAAATTAGATCAAAAAATAGGTGTTAAGCAAACTGAGGATAATTTGTTAAAACAAATGAGAGATCAAGGCCAACAGCATATTAAGAGGTTGTATAATGTATTAGTAGAAATAGACTCAGAGACGGAATTGGTTACGGATTGTATGATTAAGTGGGCACAAAATTTTCAGCAATCAATAATGTTGGAAACTTGGGAAAGAATTTGGGTGAGGAATGTTAAATTTACACAAGCGCAAAATATGAGAGAAAATTTTTATAAGATGTTTTATAGATGGCATTTAGACCCCAAAAAGTTGTCATGTATGTATCCTAATGTACAAGCTAAATGTTGGAGATGCGATTGTGAAGATGCCACTTATTACCATATATGGTGGACTTGTAAAAAAGTTAAAGCATTTTGGATTAAAGTATGGTGGATCATGCAGAATATTTTGAAAAAGAAGATTAAGTTTACTCCGCAGTTTTTTCTACTAGGAATAATTATGGATTGTACAGCTATAGAGACTAAATTGATTTTGAACTTAATAACAGCCGCAAGGCTTTTGATTGCTCAATATTGGAAGAAAGAAGAATTACCTACAATTGAAGAATGGACACTCAAAGTATCAAATCTGGCAGAAATGGCAAAAATTTCTGCTTACTTGAAAGACTATACACAAGAAAAATATATTTTAGAATGGAAAATGTGGATTGATTATATTCAAAATAAGTATCAGATAAAAAAATATTGAATAGCATATGAGTAAATTTAGGAAATATTTTGTATTAGATATATTTCTGAAGGAGAGGGGAATTAGTGTGTGATTATGTGTGGAGTGACTAGAGATTATAATTTAGGAATTATTTTGGATTATGATTGTTAGTTTTGATACCCTGCATTTTGTTCTGGGAAGTCGGGGTGGGGGGTAAGGGGGAGGGGAATTGGGGGGTTGAGGGTAGAGGATGGAGTGATGGTTAATGTACAGGGATTATTGAAGATGTATAAATATAATTAATGTAGGGTCGGGTCTGCCCAGTTACCATTTTAGAACGGTGGGGAGGGAGAAAAGAGGAGAGAGTAGGAGGTAGGAAAGAGGAGAAGAGGAAGGAAGAGGGGTAGAAGAGGGAGAAGGAAGGTGTAGGGTGGAGGGAGGAGAGGATGTAGATAAGAGAAGGAGAGGAAGGTCTGGAAAGTAGAAGAAGGTAGAAGAAGGTAGAAGAGGGGAGAGTGTTAAAAAGGGGGGTGGTGACTGGGCAAGCCCGACTAATTGTATATAACTATACATTGGATGAGCTGTTTGATATGATTGTAAAAATAAAACTTTTTTATGAAAAAAGAAAGATAAATACAAACTTTAACAAGTTTTACAGTTCTAAACAGAATGCTAATACATTGCGCAAGTTGATATAAGCAGGAGAAAACATCTAGTGAATAATTGGTTCTGAGATTTAAATAAGCAACATACCATTTGTTTGAAATATAAATGAGAATACATATTGTATACACGTACAATCTACATTATATAATGCTATTTTTTTTCTCAATAGACAAGATTTTTTTTTTAAATCAAAAGCAACTCCACTGTGAGTTAAAGATCCATGAAGTAGGTTGTGACCGTGTAATTGAATCCACACTCTTCTATACATGCACCAATATTCCAAGCATCTATAAGGAGGTGCAGTTTTGATATGTAATTGTGCATACTATTCTGCACTCCTTGTTCCTTATTGCGCTTTATGATACTAACATCTGACTATCCGAGGGACCAGTTCAGAGCTGGGTTTCAAAATCTGTCAGTACTGGTTCACTCTTGGGTATGTGCTCGCATGTGCAGAAGCGTCGGGGTGGGTGGGCGGAGCCTCCCACCACCACCACTACTGGTGTGCCCAATCTGGGTGAACCACTTGACCAGTTGTCTGGAGAGTAGATGCGTTCTGGAAATATTTAATTAAATAACATCATTTTGAGGGCCCCAAGAAGTTCATCTACTCTGTAGAAGTTCCTGCTCTCTAGAATAGACTTCCAGATTGCAAACTATTTCTAAATGAGAATGAGGGAATGTGGTCCCAGTTCTAGCATATCCCTTTCAGATTTACCTGTAGTATGCTGATCCTTATCTGGGCACTAATGGCCTTGGCGTTAGTTGATGTGTGACCTTTTCCACTGGCTTCATGTAGATGTTAAACAGGAAAGAAGATTGGAGCACTCCACAGCAGACAACCCCAGAACTTGATTTCTACCTTCTTGATTTCTAAGTTCAACACAACACTGACTATAATGGATAAAGAAGAAGAACTATTTTAAAACAGTGTCTTTCACTCCCAATTTCTGAGATAGTATTAAAGAATTCTATGAACTATGGCAGAATTTCTCATATTTGACATATTGAAGATATATGGTCTTCAACTGCCAGAATTCCCCAGCCAGCATAAAGTCCACACATCTTAAAGATGCCAAGATTGAGAGACGTTGATCTATGGCATTAAAGGAAACTAAGAAATCAACCAACCACAACCCCACTAACTCCTGAACAATCTTTGTTAGGAAGGGAATGTTAGAGACAAGTTACTAATTTTCCAGACTAGCTGGATGTTGATTTTATGAATAGGGAGCAAACCATCATTTCTTTCGGAGCCAGAGGCATTTCCTCTCTCAAAGATGCATTTTACATTACTCTAAATTTAGCCTTCTCTCAGCTCTCAGGAGACTGTCATCACTCAGATAATTACGATATAAACTATACATCAGAGGTGGTATTCAGCAGGTTCTGACCTGTTCTGTAGCAGAAATTTTGAGTAGTTCAGAGAACCGGTAAATACCACCTCTGACTGGCCCCGCCCCCATCTATTTTCTGCCTCCCAAGTTCTAGCTGATTGGGAGGAAATGGGGATTTTGCAGTAACCTTCCTCTGGAGTGCGGTGGGAATGGAGACTTTACAGTATCGTTCCCCTGCCACACCCACCAAGCCATGGCACACCCATAGAACCGGTAGTAAAAAAATTTGAATCCCACCACATGATGGACCTGCTGATCTAGAAGACTCTGTCTGCCTTATTAGATGTAATAAGAAATTCATCCTGCATGACTTTACAAGATGAAGCTTTCTTCACCAGAAGAAGATGGACCCAGTTAGTGTCTTTATCCAAACAAATGATCTGAATCATTTTTATTCTCTACGTGCACTGCAAATTCTTCAGAGTCCACAGTAGTTCTTCTTGCCCTTCATTCCCCAGAAAGGGGAATTATTCACTTTAAAGAAAGCCACTGGTCAAATTGTAGATGAGGAGAGTCTTATTACAGGTAGAAACAGCATTCAGTGTAACAGAGAGAGCCCATGGCCTGGAGAAAATGGTGATGAAGTTGCTAGGTGGATCTCAGAGAGACAGAATTTGGCTTTAGATCTCTGAGCCTATAGTAGTAGAAAGTCTGAAAACAACAGTGTGAATAGAACAAGAGTGGCATCAATGCAGGAAATTTTATGTTTAATTTTACCTCATAATACATAAAACATTAGAACCAGCCTGCTTATTCTATAAACTGGAATAAATCAGATTTGATGCCACTGGGTCAAAATAAAGTTTGAGTTTTATTTATTTATTTATTTATTAAATTTTTATTTATTTTACGTTGTATTATTTGCCTATCTTGGCAAATTTCCAAGAAGCTTTATTAATTATTAAATCTGAATTTATCCTGTTTGATGCAGAAGAAAAAAGATCCAGACAGATGGCCTAGAATTCCCTTAAACATTTTGGATAAAATAAATGCAATGGAGATGAATATAATTCCAAGGTTGAGTACCTGATACTTTTAGATACTTAGTCTATTAAATTATTTGGAACACATGACTACATTTGTTTAGCAAGAAAGTTCCACAAATTTTTTATAGAATTTTTATAGAAAAATTCTGTTCTTAACAGAAATTCTTGAGCTTAACTTGGGAGTTATCTACTTGCCCTGTACTCCAATGAATACCATTGTCTATGGTATTCATATCCCAATTCTTTTTTATTTGTTAAATTAATTTGACACCGATCCCACCATGGAACTTTCAGAGCCTACATTTATTACTTTAGGATATCTATGAAAATTATTGGGTTACACATTTTTAAAGATTTTTATCCCATCTTTATTACTTTTTAAATAACTCAAGGTGGTGAACATACAAAATACTCTTTCCTTCCCCCCGCCCCAGAAGAATAACCTTGTGAGATGAGTTGGTCTGAGAGACAAGGACCGGCCCAAAGACACAGCCTGTTTTTCATGCCTAAGGCAGGACTAAAACTCCTCATTTCTAAGCCAATATCATAATCACTTAAGTTAAATAATTTAAATAAACAACAATAAATAAACAATCTTAAAATCCACCTGTTTTATCGATTACATATTTATGTTGTAATCCTAGTTTTAAAATACTATCTAAATCTTAGAGGTGAATGGAGGGACACATTAAGCTACATCTTTCAGACCATTACAAATAGCCAGTTTGGTTGAAATACCTAATTAGAAATGAGGAAATTATAAGTGCATTTCATATGAAGCGTGTGACTTCGGGCTATGCACTTTCTCTCAGCCCTCACAGGTTTGTGGTTGTGGAGAACAATAGGAGACAAGTATGCTAAGTATATTTGACATATCTCTGTCTGTGTGCATATATATGCATGTCTATGTCTATGTGTTGTGTGTATATGTAAGTATATGCATGCATATATACACATACAAACATATAAACACATACACCGCAGATACAGAAATGATAATAGATAGATGATATATACAATAGATAAATAGATAGATGATAGATAGATAGAATAACCATAACAACAAGAACTTTGACTTAACTCAGCAGTAACAAATGTTCTTAAAACTTTTGTGGAATTAAAACATGACCTACCTCACAACTTGATTTACCTCACAAATTTGGTAGCATATTCAATTTAAGCACCTGTTATGTAACATATTTGTTTCAGGCCCCTTGTTGCTTCTGAAGCTTCACAAGGATAGCAATTATTTATGCAGTTTTGGAATAATGAGCCTGGGTGGCTATCCTACTAAAGCAATGGAGGAATTAAATTAGATTCATGTTATCTTAAAATGAGGTTAATGCTGCAGCAGCTTCAGCAAAAGAAGAAAAGAAAAGAATGCATATCTACTGGGTGCCTAAGAATTCATTTAATGAGAGTTGATTGCAAGATGTTTCTCAGGAGTTAGAGTATTAACCCATATGGTTTGGTTCTGTACTACTAATGTTGGCCTTGAGCTGTCATCAACAGCATTGTTAATATGACCTTGTTTGTTAAGACTGCATTTATTCTTCTTGGCTAGATTCCACACTGTTCTGAATCTATCAAGAAATCAAGAATTCTGGATTTGGGGGAATAGAGTGGTTTCAAAGAATTAATAAACTGGAAAGAGAAAATAGACTGTCAACATGTGCTATTTGTCAACAATTTCCAGTGGAGAGGCAAAGACAACTTTCAACCAAATATGGCCAAAGTTATGGAGTTATTTAGAACACAATTTCTAGATGTTTCTTTATTTGTCTTTGTATTTTCTTTGCCATTATAAGTTTATTAACCATGTGGCTGCATTAATCTTCTAATGCTGATGCATCCATTAGATATTTTTTAATTAGATTCTAGATGAAAATTATTAGATGAAAATTATGTATTAAAAACAAATACAATAGTACCTTGGTACTCAACTGCTTCAAAACTTCGCAAATTTGGTACTCAGTGCATTTTGACACGAACATGTCCCAATACTCCTTGTTTGTTTAGTACTTAATGTGCTGAAATTGGAAGAGGGGGACAGCTGTGGAGAATGGACAGGAAGTCTGCCATGCTTGGAAGATCAGGGCAAAAGGAAGGAGTTGGCCACACAAGGCAGATAGGAAGTTGGCCATGCTGGGAAGATTGTTGACATAGAAAAAGAGACAGATAGAAAATTCTTTCCAACAAAAAAAAGGGTACATTGTAAGTCATGTGATTTGTTTGGAACTCATCCTTTTTAGTACCCATTATATCTCCCAGAACTAATTAATGGTGAGAACCAAGGTACCATTGTAAAAAAAAAAAAATGTTAAGCAGCAGGTAGTTGAGATCTACCCTATGGAAGTCTCCTCCCAATTCTTCATCTCCTGAGCTAGATCAGTTTCAGTGTAAGATTCAATGAAAATTAAGCAGTGCACTTCACAAGGATTGTTGTGCTTGTTCTAGTATGCATTAAAGAAAGAATTATTTTGAGCATTATATCTTAAATGTTGTAATGTAAACTTCCAGCATTAATTCGTTTGGACATGTTAACCTACTTTTTTTGTCTCCATTTGCTTCCTTGCTTGTTTGATCTTTTTTTAAAAAAATAAATAATTAAAAAAATAAACAAGATTTTTTGTTTGCTGAAGCAACATGGCTTTGATAGCTTATTCTTAGAATTAAGAAATTAAAAATAATTATACGTAATAAATGTTTGCAATTAATTTGATAAACTAGTTAATGCAGCATGCTGTAAAAATCAGGCATCCAATATGACTTTAAATTAGTTAGATGTAAAGCTATCCTTTGAAGACTGGTAAGGATTATGAATGAAGGGGAATTTATGGACAGTGAACTAGAATGCTGCAAGAAAGTTGAAATGGCTTATTATTGCCAAAATGATTAGATCATGTTATGTTTAATTTCTCTATTAATGACCAAGATGAAGGATTTCCTATCACACTCGTTAATCTAGCTGTCCTTAATGAAATAGTAGAAATTAGAAATGCCAATTCTCATATGAGAATACCAATAACAAGCCTACACATATCCAATAGGTATAAGTGGAATTTGCAGAAAAGTTCAATAAGATAGTGGTATTTAAGATTGCAGCAATATCATTTCATTCTTCTCCTCTTATTTGTTTGTTTTATTTCAATTTGACTTGTTTGGCTCTCCTCAAAACAGCAAAATACTGAAAAATTAAACAGCAAGTACAAAATTAACTATATAAACCTGTCTCACACACAAACTCCAGGCTGCATCTTTCTTTTGAGTCTGTACTATCCCATATTTTTTCCCTTGGGGTTGGGGGAGGGTTAAAGTTAGGAAGAACCAGTAGCGGAAATTTTGAGTAGTTTGGAGAGCCGGTAAATACCACCTCTGACTGGCCCTGCCCCATCTATTCTTTGCCTCCTGAGTCCCAGTTGATCAGGAGGAAATGGGGATTTTGCAGTAACCTTCCCCTGGAGTGTGTGGGGGGGGGGATGGAAATTTTACAGTATCCTTCCCCTGCCACACCCACCAAGCCATGCCATGCCATGCCACGCCCACCAAGCCATGCCCACAGAACCGGTAGTTAAAAAAATTGAATCCCCCCACTGGTTTTAATATATTTTGTTTAGATAAATAGTGGAAGTTACATCCTGAGCAAGTAGAGATAGGGTATCACATTTATTTGACAACACAAGGGAGGACATTTAGTTCTTCCCAGTGGGAAACCTACAATTATGAAGCATGTTGAAGACCACAAAATCAGGATATATGAAATCCTAGTCTTAATTAGTTGGGAGATGTGGAACAGATTGAGTTGATTCAAAATGTAGACTGGGCAAAAGCCTGAAGGATCTCCAAGTGGAATAAGATGCTTTCATTTGGGACATATATTTGACTATCCCAGTTCTATAATAACTGTTACTTCTGTATCAACCTGAAGCAAGGATCATCAAATATTTTCCTGCTGATATCCATTTTAGATGGTTTGAGGTTCAACGTGGCACATACATGTACTTGAAATGGCTGGATCTGGAAATGTTTTGTTTATAACATAGTTATACTAAAAGAATATGTTTTAGATGAAATCATCTGGTTCAAAATGTATCAGCTAAATTGCCAGTAGATGCATATGGACCTTATGGGCATTACGGAGACCTGGTTGGGTCCAGAGGGGGGGGGTCCCCCTTGTTGAGCTGTGCCCTCCAGGTTTCCGAGCATTTCATCAGCCGAGGGCCCAAGGTAGGGGTGGGGGGGTGGCGGTTGTTATTAAGGAAGATCTAGAGCCGAGGGAGGCCACTGTTCCTCAGATTGCCGGCTGTGAATCCCTCTATGTGAGGTGGGGCCATAGGAATCAGTTGGGCTTGTTGATTGCGTACCTGGCTCCTTGCTGCGTGACCACAGCCCTGCCCGAGCTGTTGGAGGTACTAGCCGCTGTGGCGGTTGAGACCCCCAGACTTATATTCATGGGGGATTTCAACCTGCCATCAGCTGGCTTGTTATCGACAGCAGCTCGAGAGTTCCAGGCTTCCATGACGGCCTTGGACCTGATTCGAGTAAATGATGGCCCTACGCACATGGGGGGAGGCACGCTGGATCTGATTTATATCTCTGGACAGTGGTTAAATGATCTGGAATTAGATGATTTAGTAACAGAACCGATGTCATGGTCCGATCATTTTCTCCTTCGCCTAGACTTCCGAACCACCACCCACCATCGCAGGGAGTCAGAACCTATACGTTGGTTCCGTCCCAGGCGCCTCATGGACCCCGAGAGGTTCCTGACGGAGCTTGGGCCATTCCCTGAGGATCTGGCCCACGGCACGACTGAGGAACTAGTTGTGGGCTGGGAACAGGCCGCGCCTGGGGCCTTGGACCATGTCGTGCCTTTGCGGCCTCTGACCCGGCGCAGATCTCGTCTGGCCCCTTGGTTCTCCGAGGGGCTGAGGGAGATGAAACGCCGGAGAAGACGCCTAGAGAGCACCTGGAGGTCCAGTTGTTCCGAAGCTGATCGGACACTAGTTAGGTCCTATTCTAGGACCTACCTAGTGGCAATGAGGGAGGCGAGGCGCTGCTACGCCTCCACCCTCATTGCGTCGGCAGATAACCGCCCGGCCGCCCTGTTTCGGGTGACCCACTCCCTCCTTCATCAGGAGGTGCGGGATGACCCTCTGCAGGGACGTGCCGAGGAGTTTAGTGGTTATCTATACAATAAAATCGCTCAGCTCCGGGATGGTCTGGACCGAAATTGGGATGATCCAAGCGAGGGAGAGGAGGCACGTCTTGTCGAGTCTGTTTGGGATGAGTTTGACCCTGTGGCTCCTGAGGACGTGGACAGGTTGTTGGGGAGGCTTCACGCCACTACAAGTTTACTGGACCCGTGTCCTTCCTGGCTGGTACTGGCCACTCAGGAGGTGACACGAGGCTGGCTCCAGGGGATTATCAACGCTTCTTTGTTGGAAGGGGTTTTCCCTGCCGCCTTGAAAGAGGCGGTGGTGAGGCCCCTCCTCAAGAAGCCCTCCCTGGACCCAGCTATTTTGGGTATTTATCGTCCAGTCTCCAACCTTCGCTTTGTTGCGAAGGTTGTAGAGAGTGCTGTGGCATGACAGCTACCCCAATACCTGGATGAAGCCGTCTATCTAGACCCATTCCAGTCCGGCTTCCGACCCGGATAAAGCACGGAGACAGCTTTGGTCGCATTGGTGGATGATCTCTGGAGGGCCAGGGCCAGGGGTTACTCCTCTGCCCTGGTCCTATTAGACCTCTCAGCGGCTTTTGATACCATCGACCATGGTATCTTGCTGCGCCGGTTGGGGGGATTGGGAGTGGGAGGCACTGTGTACCGGTGGTTCTCCTCCTATCTCTCTGACCGGTCGCAGACGGTGTTGACAGGGGGGCAGAGGTCGACCGCGAGGTGCCTCACTTGTGGGGTGCCGCAGGGGTCGATCCTCTCACCCCTTCTGTTCAACATCTATATGAAGCCGTTGGGTGAGATCATCAGTGGCTTTGGGGTGAGTTATCAGCTGTACGCTGATGACACCCAGCTGTACTTTTCCACCCCGGGCCACCCCAGTGAAGTTGTCGAAGTGCTGTCCCGGTGTTTGGATGCCGTACGGGTCTGGATGGGGAGAAACAGGCTCAAGCTTAATCCCTCCAAGACGGAGTGGCTGTGGATGCCGGCACCCCGATTCAGTCAGCTGCAGCCGCGGCTGACTGTTGGAGGCGAGTTATTGGCCCCAAAGGATAGGGTGTGCAACTTAGGTGTCCTCCTGGATGAACGGCTGTCGTTTGAAGATCATTTGACGGCCGTCTCCAGGAGGGCCTTCCACCAGGTTCGCCTGGTTCGGCAGTTGCGCCCCTTCCTTGATCGGGATGCCTTGTGCACAGTCACTCATGCGCTCGTTACCTCTCGCTTGGATTATTGTAATGCTCTCTACATGGGGCTCCCCTTGAGGTGCACTCGGAGGCTTCAGTTAGTCCAGAATGCAGCTGCGCGGGTGATAGAGGGAGCTACGCGTAGCTCCCATGTAACACCGCTCCTGCGCAGACTGCACTGGCTACCTGTGGCCTTTCGAGTGCACTTTAAGGTTTTGGTTACTACCTTCAAAGCGCTCCATGGCTTAGGGCCTGGGTACTTACGGGACCGCCTGCTGTTACCGCATGCCTCCCACCGACCCGTACGCTCTCACAGAGAGGGACTTCTCAGGGTGCCGTCCGCCAAGCAATGTCGGCTGGCGGCCCCCAGGGGAAGGTCCTTCTCTGTGGGGGCTCCCACACTCTGGAACGAGCTTCCCCCGGGTTTATGTCAAATACCTGACCTTCGGACCTTCCGCCGCGAACTGAAGACACATCTTTTCATTCGTGCGGGGCTGGCTTAAATTTTATCGATTTTAAATTTTATCGATTTTAAATTTTTAATATTAATTTTAATGGGGTTTTAGTTTTATATATTTTAAAGTTTTTTAGGCCAATTATAAAATAAGTTTTTTAATTTGTATTTTAAATTGTATATTGTATTGTTTGTTTTTACTTTTGGCTGTACGCCGCCCTGAGTCCTTCGGGAGAAGGGCGGTATAAAAATCGAATAAATAATAATAATAATAATAATAATAGAACTCAGGCCACCACTATGTTTATGTTGAAAGACCTCTATTGAATATCAATTACTTCCTGGTGCAACTTGGCATTCCCTTCAAACTGTGTTTTCTCACAGACATCTCTGTTTTTTTGAGTTTTCCCATTCTATACAGGTCAGCTGATAAAATACACAAGGAAATTTAAAATTTAAAAAGCATTTTTTTTGACATACAACACAAACACACAAAGGGAGGGAGGGAGGGAGAGAGGGAGGGAGGGAGAGAGAGAGAGAGAGAGAGAGAGAGAGAAATGGACACATATATACACATACAGAGAGAATGTGAATATGCATATTTTGTGTTTCATTTTCTTAGCCAGATTTACATCTCACATGCACAAACAATTATATTACAAGTGATACTGGTTTTTCAAAGGAAAACTTTAAATCAAAGTTTTGCATTTTTTTCCCCATTAAGTTTTGTTTGTGCAAAAATAAATCTATTTTTTGATCTCTTGACAACACTTCTGGATGTGTACTGCTGTCTTAAAACACATAGCACCTGGAGAGTCTTCGTGCTTGTACAGTTTTTTTAAAAAAATAAATATTATAAAAAGAATAAAATGAACCATCTCAGCCAAACTTTTTTTTCTCTCTTTTATAATCACACCAGTGGATTTTTTTTAAATAATTATTTTTTATGTGCCTTTGATATTAAAAAAGAGCTGTGTGATATAAACTCCTTCAGCAATATGGCAACAGACACTAAAAATAAAATAAAATAACAAGCACAGATGATAGTTTTCCTGTATTGTATTAGTGTTGTTATTGATTAAGAATGTCTGTGATTTTTTAAAATTGTTGCTCAATTATCTTGAGCTGTCTGTTTATATTTTATTTCTTGCATACATTCTGAACTTAGTTTTTCTAGAAGCTTCAGTAATGAAAGTAGTTTAAAAGTCTATTCTTGCCTCTAGTGTCTTCTGTCTAATCAGTGGAAAAGTTACAATAGCCCTATCAACAATCTTTGCTCATTTTTGGTGCTAATATGATTTGTTTTCTGCTCTCAATACAGCTTTCCTTTACAAAAAGTAAATACAGCAATACAGCATTTCCTTACAAAAATTAAAGATTTCAAACTAGCTCTATTGTTTTCTACCCTAGGGTAGTGTTATGCTAATATAGCATATATTTATAAATCTTTATATCTGATTTTCTGGAACTTATTTCATCAGTATGCTCAAATGCTCTTTTATTATTATTTCTGAATTATTATTTCTATCTACTTCAAACTCTAAGGATAGTGAGGCCACTAGCCTTGATGGTCTCCAAACAATACAATTGGCCTATAATAAATGGTAAATTAAAGGAGAACTCTTTTCATCCACTGAAAGGAGATGATTAATACATATTTTGCTAGACTCTATTCAGCAGATTGTAAAGATGTAAGAGCCCTGAACAGACAAAAAGTCCTAAATAGCTTGTGTTTTCTACACTGACAGGCCAGATATTCTGGGAAACCATAAACAGATTATGAGGATAATAGCCTTCTCTGTTTTTTCCACAGCTGGTATTCAGAGGACATGTATCTTTGAAAAATATACAGTCCCTGATGTTGTGCTCAAATCCATGCCATTTTTAGTAACAATGTAGTACTAACAATGTCTATCTGTATTTAACTTTCTAGGAGCAGTCATCAACTAAGTGGTGTTTGCTAAAGTTATTATGACTAGCAACGATTCAAAAATCTGTCAGATCCCCTTTTAATGTCATATAAGACACTGATTGACCTGAGACTCTATCTTGAGACAATACTTTCCCTAGTTTAAATTAATGTTATAGTGTGAAGAATTGCTTACTTTTATTATCTCTGAATTTCACATGTTTTTTTGTTTTCAATCTAACTTAGTACTTTTGTTTTAATAACAAGGGAGGCTATTTTCCCCATCAAGTCAACACATGTCATTTCTTTTCCACTTATGTTGTCCTCCTAAAGACTATTTTGGTCTTTGTAAGTATCTGAGGTAAAACAACTATCCAATCATTCTACAGCCATTGTGACCCATTAGACATCATTAAACTCACCAACTACACATAGCAAGAAGCTTTTGTCTAGTACCTTTGATGTCAGTAAGTACCTACAAATTATTATCAAGTAGTTCATAAGTCATTGAGTGTCTGTTGTGGTTGATGTTAGTCATCAATAATCTGTTCTTTATTTTACTTTGTTTCTGTTCAAAATTTCCACCTCAAACAGCAAAATGTATTCATATTTTTGTTTGTTTATAAAGATTTTATGGCTGCCTGTCTTACATACAATAACATTTAATAGTATGTCAACAACCTGGGCTGCTAATAGAGAGATCAGCAAAACAGAAAATGATAATTAAAAATGTATACAACATCATGGAACAGCTATGGAAAAACACACATAAATTCCTACAATTTATGACAACTTAAGGGAAGAGGGATCTATAGCATGCCCACCCTATCAAATCTAGAAGGATAGACAAATTCTGCAAGAAGTGGCATGGTGGTGCAGTGGTTAGAGTGCAGTATTGCAGGCTACTTCTGCTCACTGCCAGGAGTTCGATTCTGATCGGCTCAAGTTTGACTCAATTTTCCTTCTGAGGTCAGTATAATGAGGACCCAGATGGTATGCTGATTCTGTAAACTGCTTAGAGAATGCTATAAAGTACAATGAAGCATGTATAAATCTAAGTTCTATTGCTATTGCTAATCTGGCCTTATGTCATTCAGGGTTTTAAAAATGACAACCAGAACCTCAAATTATATCTATAATGAAACTGGAGTTAGGGTAGCTCATATAGTTTTAATGTAATATGTCCAAACCATAGGATGCTTAGAATTGCAGGATGCTTAGAATTGCATGCTCCACTCCATTTTGGATCAGTTGTAGTTTTTGGATAGTCTTCAAGGTTAGTCCCATTCAGAAGGGATGGTCTTTAAGGTCAGCCCCATTCAGATCATATCACAACTCGATAGATGCATAATAATGCCAAATCCAATATAAATATCTGGCTGATTGTGTAATAAACCATAACAATAATAATTCATCAAATTTATATGATGTCCAGGATCCAGAAAAGTAGTCTACCTGGGAAATGACAAGGTTGACTGATTGTGAACAAGTTTCCTAGTCCAGGAATTTCTTAAAATAGCTTGAAAATGGGAGTTATCAAAAAGTATTGTAAGGCCAGAACGTATGATTGATGATATAATATACATCCAAATACAGAATACATTGTATAAATACACAGTGATCAGAATGGAAGGAGCAAGTACAGAAAGCTGCTATTTAATGTATTGGATTTATATTGTCATTAGTTGACTAAACATGGCTGTGAAGTTACAGTATATTGTGACTTTATTACCTAGGACTGTTATAAATATTATAGACTTAGAAAAGTTTACTCTGAAAGTTTGAAGAAAGCAAGTAGCAGAATTCTTAGTTCTTTTGTTCTTAGTTCTTAGTTCTTTTAAATCTTTTTGTGTTTAGTCAACGTTGGATGGGATTCTGGAACTCCATCAGGTACAAATAAGGAGTTACAAAACATAACCATATCAAATAATGATAGTTATCATTACTTGTTGATAGAGAAAAGATACCAGGAGGTCTAATAATATGAATATAGCTACTACTTCTGCTTCTGTAATGCAGTAATGAACAGATTTGCATTTCTATATATACTTAAATGTCCTTCCTTCCTTCCTTCCTTCCTTCCTTCCTTCCTTCCTTCCTTCCTTCCTTCCTTCCTTCCTTTCTTGCTGCCTGCCTGCCTGCCTGCCTTCCCTCCCTCCTTCCGTCTCTCCTTCCCTCTCTCTGTCCTTCCTCCTTACATGTCCTCTCTCCTTGCTCCTCTCCCTCTCCATATCCCCATATTTGAAATTAGAACCATGGATAGTATATGGAGTTACTTTCCCATAGTCTTTAGTCATCATTAAATTGGCCCCATCCTAATAAATATGATGAACAGTTACATCAATATAATGAATGACATAGTTCTCTGTAGGCAAATCATGTGTTCTCTGTTCAATAAGAAGCATGAGCTCCATTTTTATTTACTCTGAAGTATGTAAGT
The DNA here is from genome assembly GCF_028640845.1 of Ahaetulla prasina. Classification (NCBI taxonomy): domain Eukaryota; kingdom Metazoa; phylum Chordata; class Lepidosauria; order Squamata; family Colubridae; genus Ahaetulla; species Ahaetulla prasina. Next base: position 90,243,260 of record NC_080541.1, on the reverse strand, counting down.
ACAACTAATGTGAGTATGTGGATGGAGAAATTCTAATCAGTTGACATCTGTTAATTGCACCAACAATTTGGATCTATGGGGCCAGAGGGAGAGAAGGGGATAGGAGAGGATCTATGGGGCCAGCCTGAGGGAGAGAAGGGGAGAGGATCTATGGGGCCAGCCTGAGGGAGAGAAGGGGATAGGAGAGGATCTATGGGGCCAGCCTGAGGGAGGGAAGGGGATAGGAAAGAATCTATGGGGCCAGTCTGAGGGAGAGAAAAGTATAGGATAGAATCTATGAGGCCAGCCTGAGGACGAGGGGATAAGAGAGGATCTACAGGGCCAGCTTGAGGGAGAGAAGGGGATAGGAGAGGATCTATGGGGCCAGCCTGAGGGAGGGAAGGGGATAGGAAATAATCTATGAGGCCAGGCTGAGGAAGAGGGGATAGGAGAGAACCGATTTGCTTGAATGCACTTTTCAATGTGAATAACAAAGATAACACATTCCTAAAAGAAAGGAAACATCTGGTTGGATTACGTCTACTGAACAGCTTATCAGCACATTTAATATATCTATTTTATGAAACATATTTATTTAAAATTTGTATGTATTTCAAATACAGTTAAATTATTCTCCCAGACATGTCATCTTCTCCTCTCCACTCCACTCCCCTTTCCCTCCAATAATAATTACTTTAGGAGAACAATACGAATCAAAGAGCTTGTTCCTGTCTCCATCTCACAAAACACACAAATTTCCACCTTTTTACGTATACAAGCAAATACACCTCCATCCAATATCTGTCAAACCACATTGGTCACTAATAACTTGAAAGGAACAAACAACACAAACGTTAGTGTGACCATTGAAAGAAATAAGTTGAATGGGCCTTCACTGAGGGCAATTAAGACTCTGTCTTGGTCCCCTGCCCCCCTCTATTTTTACTAGGTTAACATTAAAGCATGGATTTTGATATAACTGTGAAGCTGTGATAAGTTGCATTTATCTTCCTCAGCATTTCTGAGGAACAGCTATTTCTTTACATAAGGAGAAAAGTCGATCTTCTGTTGTAGTTCACTTTTTTCCTACACTTGAGAGGAAAAAAAGATGAATATTGCTTGTGATACGACAGAGAATATTATTAAAAAAAAAGCAATGAGGTCTCTTTCATCAGGAAAGATACATTAATGGTAGGTTCAGCCAAAAGCCACAATGGGTGGATTCTGGCAGGTATCAAGCAAGGAGGAGGCATTTTTTGTTCCTGTCTCCATCTCACAAAATGCACAAATCTCTACCTTTTTACATATACAAGCATATCAGTGGTGAAATCTGAACCGGTTTACTACCAGTTCGCTGGCTGTGCATGCGCACAGTGCACACCACGCACAAAATGATGTGCACTGCGTATGTGCAGTGCACATCAAAAGGAGGCATGGGGTAAGTAGAATAGCATGTGGGGGTGATCAGCTGTGTCACACAATCTTTTTTTTTACTTTTAAAAGCCTTTTGTTACAACCTATTTTTTTACAACTGAATAGGTTGTAAAAAATGCTTTTAAAAGTAAAAAAAAGGCTCTGATGATCGTGTGGCTCAGGTGTGATCATCAAAGCCTCTTTTTTTACCTTTTAAAAGCATTTTTTAAAGGAAGCGGCAAGTGGGGAAGCAGGCAACCGGGCATTGGGTGGGCATGGGCAAGGAGGTCAGGGATTTTTGCTACCGATTCTCTGAACCATCCGCCACTATTGCTACCAGATCGGCCAATCCAGTCCAAACCAGGAGCATTTCATCCCTGAAACATATCCACCACCATCCAACATTGATCCAATGCTCCAGCAATTATATAGCAAAGCTACTTGACCTAAAACAACTGAATGAATTAAAAAAAATATAAGTATTTTACGCTATTCATACATTTTTTTAATCTTACAGAAAAAATATATATGGCCTATTGCCTCGATAGAGTACATATAAAATCAGTGGTGGGATTCAGCCAGTTCGCACCACTTCGGGAGAACCGGTTGTTAACTTTCTGAGCAGTTTGGTGAACTGGTTGTTGGAAGAAATTATGAGGGCAGAGAACCGGTTGTTAAATGACTTGAATCCCACCACTGTATAAAATTAATAAATAAATAAGTAGACAGGGAAAAGTTACACAGGTCTGCTAGAAGAAAAACTCCAGACTTTATAACTGAGTCCTTGAAAATATGAAAGGACCAATCAAAGAGGCATATTGAAAGTCATTCCCGGTATTTCTGCATTTCTAAGAATGCAGGGTGTTGTGAAAATGCTTTGCTAGTATTGTGTTATTACTCCTACTGTTGAAAGCTTGCAATCTTTGTTCAATGGCTGCATAAACCCATAGAATTTACACATTAGTTTCAACTACAACATGTTCAGAGAGAAAAAGAGCTGCATAATGCATGTATAATTTGCTGCCACCATCTGGATTCATTCTTTAATGTTGCCAGGCTATTCTCATCTTTGCGAAGTTTTCCAAGGTAAAAATATCATTATCCTCTCCTGGTGCTCTCTCCAAATTTCCTTTCTCCTTCTTTTTCTTCCTCCCTGAAGTCATCTGGAGAGTTTGGAATTTCTAATATGTTTAAGAGGAGAAAAACCCTGCTGTGCTAGTTAATGGGTTTTATGAAAAGGGGAAGGATGGTTGCTGAGAGACTGCTACACCTGTCGCCTTGTCAGAGTCATGGAGAATCAGTGAGACCTACCAACTGGTTACATGTCATTGGTGAAGAGAGGAACTAGGGTCTCTATTCATGAGAGTAGCCATTAGGGACCCTGCGAATGCCAAAAAGGCACGTTGAAGCATGGCAATCTAAGTCTAACAGGTGCCATCACATTATATAATTTGACAGGATGACATTTGAATTGCACAATTACTTTTTGATATCTGACAGTATTGGTTTTGGGAGAGAAGGCGGGGGGAAGAATGTTACAGGAAAAAATGGCCTAACAAAGCAATGGATTAAAATATGACTGTGGAGTTTCATTAAAATGATCTTCTTTTCAGTTATTGTCTGAAATAAAAGGTTAACTGGAATTAAGTAAATATGCATCTCTATCTCTATTTCTCTCTGTCTCCCTTTTCTTTCAGTTTCAAGGCGAATGGAAAAGTTGTTTATGCTGTAAAAGGGACATTTTGAAAGCCAAACTATATTTTGTGCATTTAACATTCTGAATATTTTCTGAATAATGGGGTGAGGGGGATCATTATGAGAAATTCTACAATAGCGGTTCTAAGAAAAGAATTCTCAGGTTGAGCTTGTCTCCCATTAAGCCTCAGCCACCTCTCCAGTCTTCTTGGCAACTACATACATAGAAGCAGCTTGTGATGCTTAGCTTCTGTTTTCCTTTTCCATGACTTCCAGACATAGCCTTCTGGAAAATCCCCTTCCCCATAACTACAAGGAATTGTGGAGGGAGTAGAGATTCATTGACACTAATAAGTATTGCCTTATACATTGTAAGCCGCCCTGAGTCTTCGGAGAAGGGCGGGGTATAAATGTAAACAAAAAAAAAAAGATGTTGTTTCATTGCCATACATAGCTCTGAGAAGTTACCATGGAAAGTTAAGAAGGAACTCCATTCTCCATGTATTGTGATCTTCTGCAAAGTGTTCCTATAGCAGCTATGGATATTAAAGAACATCAGAAAGTGCGGTTGGCTGCTATAATATGTAGTTAGTTCCTGACTTATCCTTGGCTATAGAGTGGTCATTTAAAACAACCATCTGCATACATACCAGGGAAAATGTGAGTTAGATTTGATGTAAAAACAAGAATACTGGGTTTTTTTTTAAATAAATCATTTAGCAAATTGAATCGCAGACATATAATTGTGATTATTATTGTTATTAGTGTATGGCATTGTTGCAGTAGCCAAGTAACCACAATGCTATTGCAGGGTAGTAGTTTGGCTTGGCAAGGTACCAGTCCTGTTATTGTTCATACTTGCATGCTTCCCAAAGTGCACACAGGAGGATGAGCGGGCTTAGCACCAGAGGGAAGGAAGAGTGGCTCTTCCTGCAGCATCACCCAAGATCTCCTCCCTTCCCAGAGTTGCCTCACAAGTATGCGCTGCAACTGGAAAGGTTCAGAACCAACAGGAATCTGATTGACTGCACAGAATACCTGCTTGTCTCCCCATCGAAGTGGTAGCTATCTATTTACTTGCATAGAACATGCATTCAAACTGTTACGGGACCGCCTGCTGCTACCGAATACCTCTCACCGACCCATGCGCTCTCACAGAGAGGGACTCCTCAGGGTGCCGTCGGCGCGACAGTGTCGTCTGGCGATGCCCAGGGGAAGGGCCTTCTCTGTGGGGGCTCCCGCCCTCTGGAACGAACTCCCCCCAGGACTCCGTCAACTTCCGGACCTCCGAACCTTTCGTCGCGAGCTTAAAACTCACCTATTCATCTGCGCTGGACTGGGTTAGTTTTTAAACTTATGGGTTTTTAATGGGTTTTTATTCTAAATTTTAACCGTGGCCAATTTAATAAGTTTTTTAAATTATATTTTAATCGTATTTATATTGTATTATTTTGTATTTTTTATCAGGCTGTGAACCGCCCTGAGTCCTTCGGGAGAAGGGCGGTATAAAAATTTAAATAATAAATAATAATAATAAATAAATAAAAGCTGAAGCAAATGACAGAAGCTCACCTTTCCACACAGTGCTAGGACTTGAACCACTGGATCTGAGACCATCTCCAGCATCATTAAGACACTGAGACAAAGTGCCTCCTATATATTTGTGATAAATGGCTGTTCCTTCATGTAATATGCTTAGCCTCAAACTATGGCTAACAACTGAATTTTTGTATTAACAAATACATTTTGTACAAATTCTCCATTTCTACACCTATATATGAGCACTTTGGGTGCCCAGAAATTAAGAAAAGTATCGATTATTAAGCATTCTACTGTAGTTCTTCTACAGAACTAGATAGGCTTGGAATTACAATTGTAGCCCTAAGTAGATTCCAGCACCATGGCCAGCACCATTAAAACCTCCATTGTTGCCACCATGAAATCTTCAATCTGGTTTGCTGTGCATATTTGACATTGCAGCTTTAATCAACATTTTCTTCCAGGTTGCATGAGAAAATCTTAAGCTTCCAAGCATGCCATTTCCTGGCTACCACTGGATTCCTATTGTTTTCTCTCCACTCTTACATCATCTTCCAAGAAAGAAGCTGAATTTAGAAACATTCGATATTTTATTTAAAGATGCAATCAGTTTTCAATCCAAGTTCTTTGAGAACTTCTATGAATACCATTTAACTTATGAGATTCATGAAGCATAAAAACAAAGGGAAGGAAGAAAGATTTGGAATCAACAGATTTACCAGTTCCTAATTACAACAAAAGACCAATCTTTATTCCAAGTGGCTTGTTTTATTTGACAAGCTCTAGCAAAAGAAAGGTCAGAACTGCAGAAATACTTTCCTCATTAACTCAGCTTTCCTTTCTCTGGATTTTTTATTTATAAACTCCTTATTTACAAAAAATATTTCACTCAGCTAGTAACAATTCATATCCCAAAGCACTGAATCTCAGTTCTACTATAATGTAGTGATTGCTTTATTCCCAACAGAGTAGATTTAGAACTATTTTTTAATGATTACACAAACATGACTGCACATACAATTTTAGAAAATGAAGATCTTCAAGCTTGCTTTATAGATTATGCCTTTTCTATCTTCAAGCTTCTCAAAATCCGGGAAATTGCATCTTGAGAGAAAAGGTGAAGACAGAGATAGAGGAATTATTTTTTTAATAGCACTGTAGCACTATGTCTCATAATGTAAATGTTTAAAATTCAGTTTCTTGAATCCCAGTTTGAGATTTGAAAAAATGTATCACTAATTTACTTAAGTATACATGTACATCACTTGATTTTATCTATAATAATATAGAACTACGCTGCCTTCAGTATGACCTAAACATAGCTCATAAAATCATTTGCTACAATGTCCTACCTGTCAATGACTACTTCAGCTTCAACCAAAACAATACATGAGCACACAATAGATACAAACTTAAGGTAAACCGCACCAAACTCAATTGCAGAAAATATAACTTCAACAACAGAGTGGTCAATGCCTGGAATGCAATAACTGACTCTGTGGTTTCTTTCCCAAGCCCCAAAAACTTTAAGCTTAGACTGGCTACTGTTGAACACCTGTCTATCCTAGACGAGTTCAAATCACCAGGACCGGATGGATTTCCCCCCTGGTTCCGAAGGAACTGGCAGACGAGATCTCAGAACCACTGAACTATATCTTTCAAAGATCCTGGAGCACAGGGGAATTGCCAGAGGATTGGAAAAGAGCTGATGTAGTTCCCATCTTCAAAAAAGGAAAAAAAAACAGATCCAGGAAACTACAGACCTATCAGCCTGACCTCAATACCGGGGAAGATTCTGGAAAAGATAATCAAGCAACGAATCATTGAACACCTAGAAGCAAACAAAGTAATAACCAAAAGCCAACATGGGTTTGTCAAAAACAGATCATGCCAGACTAATCTCATTGCATTCTTTGACAAAGTGACAAAATTAGTGGACCAGAGGAATGCTGTCGATATAATTTACTTGGACTTCAGCAAAGCATTTGATAAAGTAGACCATAACCTACTACTAGATAAAGTAGAACAATGGGGGTTAGACAGCACCACCACCAGATGGATTCGTAACTGGCTGACCAACTGCACTCAACGTGTAGTTCTCAATGGAACTACATCCACATGGAGGGAAGTATGCAGTGGAGTACTCCAAGGCTCTGTTTTAGGCCCAGTACTCTTCAAAATCTTCATCAATGACTTGGACAAGGGGATAGATGGGGAACTCATTAAATTTGCAGATGACACCAAGCTGGCAGGAATAGCCAACACTCCAGAAGATAGGCTCAAGATACAGAAGGATCTTGACAGACTTGAACATTGGGCGCTAACTAACAAAATGAAATTAAACAGTGAAAAAAGTAAGATTCCACATTTAGGCAAAAAACCCAAAATGCACAGGTACCGGATATGTGGTACCTTGCTCAATAGTATTAACTGTGAGAGAGATCTTGGAGTCCTAGTGGACAACCATTTAGATATGAGCCAGCAGTGTGAATCAGCTGCCAAAAAAGCCAACACAGTTCTGGGCTGCATAAACAGAGGGATAGAATCAAGATCATGTGAAGTGTTAATACCACTTTATAGTGCCTTGGTAAGGCCACACTTGGAATTTTGCATTCAGTTTTGGTCGCCACGATGTAAAAAAGATGTTGAGACTCTAGAAAGAGTTCAGAGAAGAGCAACAAAGATGATTAGGAGACGGGAGGCTAAAACATATGAAGAACAGTTGCAAAAACTCAATATGCCTAGTTTAATGAAAAGAAGGACTAGGGGGAACATGATAGCAGTGTTCCAATATCTCAGGGGTTGCCACAAAGAAGAGGGAGTCAAACTATTCTCCAAAGCACCTGAGGGTAGAACAAGAAGCAATGGGTGGAAACTAATCAAGGAGAGAAGCAACTTAGAACTAAGGAGAAATTTCCTGACAGTTAGAACAATTAATCAGTGGAACAACTTGCCTGCAGAAGTTGTGAATGCTCCAACACTGGAAATTTTTAAGAAAATGTTGGATAGCCATTTGTCTGAAATGGTGTAGAGTTTCCTGCCTGGGCAGGGGGCTGGACTAGAAGACCTCCAAGGTCCCTTCCAACTCTGTTATTATGTTATGTTAATTGACATCACCCCATTCCTAAGAGGTTTTTAAGGGGTGTGCATAAGAGCACCAGTATGCCTACCATCCCTGTCCTAAAGTTTCCTTTAATTGTATTCACTTTATGTATTCAATTCATGCTTATACTTCTATATTATTACATATTATTATCTAATATGTACTCAATAAATAAATAAATAAATAAATAAATAAATAAATAAATAAATAAATAAATAAATAAATAAATAAATATTGATTGCCAGAAGAAACAAAAACAAGATTTAAATTTCTATGAAGGTTTGCAGTTTACTATACACAAAAGCATTGTTCCGCGTCTCAGATTATTGAAGGAACAGTTCAGCCTACATTTTCAGCACATTAAATTGTAAGTATTAAGAATGGCCCATAATCCAAACCCGCTCTTTGGAAAGTTTAATTGAATCCTTATATCCAAAATTTTCAACAAACTTAATAATTCCAATATTATTGAAATAATAATTAGCATTTCTTCATAGGACTAAAATAAAAATGTTGATTTTTTTAAAAATGCCAGATTTTATTTTTTTCATGAATATTATACCTTTTCTCTTAATCTTGAATAATTTTGAATATATCAAAAATAGATACTAAGTTATTTATAAATTAACTACACATGTTAGCACAAAGACAGATGTAGTTTTAATTAATCAGCTTTCCACCTACCCATCTTAAAAAGCACTTTAAATAAGAAAGTTAAATCACAATTAGGCCATCTGAAGACACTGACTATAAATAATTCCTTCCAATTAATCTCCCTTTAAAATGAAACACAATGTGGTGTAAGTAAAACAATTTGATGAGCTTACAAGGAGCAGTCATTTCTCAGTCTTTGGCACTTTAATAGACTCATTTCATTATGAATAAATCAACTTCAGGGTTTTTGTTTTTCTTCCTGAAAGCAAATTCTAAGTAGAAATTGCAATAAAAATATCAATCCTGTCTGTGGCTTCTAAAATACAACAATACAAAATCCAGCTGATATTCAAAAATATAAATTGCCAAAAATCCACATTTTAGAAATCTGAAGTCTGGGCTGCCAATTATGTTTAAACCTAACCCACTCAGTCCTATATCCCCAGAACAAATACTGTATATAGTTGCCTCCCCCCCTCTCCTGTTTTATGTAGGCAGCAGATAAATGTGTAGTTTCATTACTTTGCTGAGCAATTAAATGCACACAGCAATTTGCATCAATGCTGGGCTAGGGGAATTGAGATTAGAACTTTTGCCCACATATTATGATCCAAATTGCCTACCAAACTTGTAACTACTGAAGAGAGGAATATTTATGAGTAGAAGTTGTACTTCCTTGTCCCTCTGAAATCTTCTTTTTTTTAATTAAAGTTTTTTATTAAAAAAAAAACAAAGATAAAACATTCCATTTTTTCTTATTCAGTGTGTCGTCTGGGTACAAACATTGCTGGGCTACATCGTTCCTCCTTTCTCACATCTTTTACATTCACATTCACATTCACCTTAACATTAATATTATAATATATTAAATATAATAAATATTTAAATATTGTAAAACTCTCCATTTTCTCCTTAGTATCTTTTAGTAATAATACCATATTTTACATCAAATATCATTATTCTCTTTATACATATACTAACAGTTTTCATCTTGTTTATATCTCTATTTTTTACTTATTTTTGGTCTCCTTCATTTCCAAACTCCATTTTTATTTTCCAACCGTTGATAAAATACTTCCCATATCATATAACAATATTCAGTTTGCTTTTTCTCCTTAATTGAAAATTGAAATTAGAACTTTTGCCCACATGTTATGATCCAAATTGCCTACCAAACTTGCAACTCATCTGTCTGGAACCGCAATGCACATCGGACATTAATACAATTTTAACCTAAGACTGTCGACAGTTGACCTCACCCCATTCCTAAGAGGTCTGTAAGGGGCGTGCATAAGAACACCAGCATGCCTACCATCCCTGTCCTAATGTTTCCTTAATTGTATTCACTTTATGTATTCAGTTCATGCTTATACTCATATATATTATCTAATATTTACTTGACGAAATAAATAAATAAATAACTACTGAAGAGAGGAATATTTATGAGTACAAGTTGTACTTCCTTCTCTCTCTGAAGTCTTCTATTGGCCTATAAAGTTTCAAGTCAAAAGCTAATAGTATGATATGTCTAGGCCAAGAGCATGCAACTTTTAGGAGCCTATGGTCTGAACATGTTTTTGCTGTAATTTCTCTACAAACTTGGTCATAAAAATATATTTAGAAAAATACTAGGCCATAAACATGACCATGAGGACAAAGCAGGTAAAGTAAGAGAAAAATAATCACATTAACTACAGTTGATGTAATTTAATTTATATTTTATAATTGTAAAAGTGAATATATTTAGCAACAGCAACAGCACTGCTATTATATACCACCCCACAGTGCTTTACAGCACTGTCTGGTTAAGTATAATGTAGAAGCATTATTTTCATATTGTGTCACAAAATCTGAGTCCTTACTTTACTGACCTCAAAAGGATGGAAGGCTGAATCAACCTTGAGCCCCATCAGGATTGAACTCCAGGCTTTGGACAGAGTTATTTATTTATTTATTTATTTAACCACATTTTTATACCGCCCTATCTCCCGGGGGACTCAGGGCGGTTTACAGCCTAATAAAAACATACATATAAATACAAAATAAAACACCAATTAAAAAACGTATTAAATAAGGCCGAATATTAAAAAATTGCGATAAAATAATAAAACCCCGTTAAAACCAAATTAAAAATTTAAAATTCTAGTCCAGTCCTGCGAAAATAAATAGATGTGTCTTAAGCTCGCGGCGAAAGGTTCGAAGGTCAGGAAGTTGGCGAAGTCCTGGGGGAAGTTTGTTCCAGAGGGTGGGAGCCCCCACAGAAAAGGCCCTTCCCCTGGGTGTCGCCAGTCGGCACTGCCTGGCTGACGGCACCCTGAGGAGTCCCTCCCTGTGAGAGCGCACGGGTCGGTGGGAGGCAATTGGTGGCAGCAGATGGTCCCGTATTATACTTTAACCACTGTACCACCAGTCATTTCACACAAGATGGGCAGCAAGTAAATTTCATAACCAATAAAGTCCTTTTCTTATCTAAAGTCCTTTTCTGATCTTAAAGTCCTCACAGCTAATAACGTCACAAAGCTTCAGCAGCATGCAGCTATAGGTGCTAGATATCATGTAATATATATCTACATTTTTGTTTGTTGTGGGACAATTGTTCTGCATTTATTGGGTTGAATCTAAGTTTCACTAGATTTTTTTCTACATTCTTCAGGCCATTTTTCATTCATAGGGCATGATTTCTAGAGAAATCTATAAAGAAAGCACTGTGGGACCAAAGGGTTGTCAAGCCTAAATCACCACATATTATATTTTTGAATTTCATCACCAGTCCAAAGTTTGATAAAGAAGGAGTCAAGCAAGTGAAAATGGACATGTACCTATGGAATGAATACACTTATTCAATTCAATGTAATATGGTTAAAATGATTATTCCCCATATATTTGATATTCTTTCCTTTCTCTAGCATTATTAGAGAAAATTAAGATTACTTTTCCAGCAGTACTAGAGTGGCTCTGAAGGCCCTGCACAAATTTTTTATGGCATGGTGTATGTTTGGCCTTGAGGCATCAGATTTTGACTCTTGCTTTAAGCAAATAATCTCGGATTCTGAAAAAAGAGTCAGAAGGGAACTAAAAGCATACATTTTAAAGACAAAAAGCTCACTTGAAAGACAATTGAAGATTGAATCACCAAAAAGTTTGTGGTTCTCAGAGACATCAGGATAACTAAGAATGTTTGGTCAACTAACTCAGGGGTCTCCAACCTTAGCAACTTTAAGACTTGTGGACTTCAACTCTCAGAGTTCCTCAGCCAGCAAAGCTGGCTGAGGAATTCTGGGAGTTGAAGTCCACAAGTCTTAAAGTTGCTAAGGTTGGAAACCCCTGAACTAACTAGTTTTTGTTGTTTGCTGACAGGAATAAATATAATTAAATGTCAAGAAAGAGCTACAATTTTGCTTCTACAGTTACATGCTTGAAGACTTCTGCAGTCCGGAGTTAGCAAAGGAAATTTTTTGGATGAGTTCTATAACAATTAGATAACAGTAGAACCTCAAAGAGTAGAAAGTGTCTTTGCTCAGCTTATACAAAAAACTTCATAAGTGCTTAAAACCATTTAAGAAAAGAGAAAAGAGAATTACTAAAACTAGAAATGTAATGATCCTGTTATTCATTAAGCAATCATTTTATCACATTTCCAGAAAGCACCACATTTCCAGATAAATAATGGCAGGCTGAAAGAAATTCAATGGACTGTAACAAAGCTGATACAACAATTTGAGGATGTGTCATATGAGGACAGGCTGAAGGATCTTGGGATGTTTAATGTATAAAAAAAGAAGACTTAAAGGAAACTTATCATTTCCAGGTAAATAAAAGGGTGCCCTAGGAAAGATAGGTAATATTGGCTCCTAATTAGAACTAAAAATAATGAATTGTTTGGACATTGGAGTTAAAAAACAACTTCCAGCTATTTTTGAAAGAGCTGCTCTATTCTGCTGTTGGTTTACCTGGTGCCCATATCTGTAAATCCTGTTTTAGCACATCTCTTGCTCAGTCATCTCCTATTCTCCAAAATAGCTGGAGAAAATATCCACTGTGCAGTAGTTTCTGGTCTGCCGTCATATTACATACAACTTGAAAATAGTGATGGGAAAAACCTTATAGAAGCAGAGATGATAGCCCCAGACAAGTGTGAACTTTTTGAAGGCATAGTACTTCATAAAATACTTTCCTTAAAAACATAACTGAGTGGTTTCAAGTAAAACTGTCTGTATCTTAGTTCCATTCCATAAAGGGAATTGGACACAAATAGCTTGATGGCATCTGGAACATATTGTGTTCCTCCTGTATAGGAGATAGAATAACTACAATACTTATTTGCACCTTCTGAGTAGCATAAAAAAGGAGAGTTTTCCAATTGTCACTTGAATGAAAAATCACCCCCAAAATAGATAAAACAGGCCACCTGCTCAAACATCTGCCCATTAATAATCCAATTCCCATTTTTAGATCTTTTGAAAACATAGCCTTTGTTTTAATGCTGTTTAACTGTAGCTGATATGCCTTACAGAAAAAAAGATGAAGACTAGGGAGCCTTCTTCGGCCATATTCCTTTTCAAATTCTACTTTTGTTAAATAATTGACCAAGGACTTTATGTGGAAATGGAAACAAAAGCAGTAACACAATAAGCAAAGGTTATATATGCAGCAAGGATTAGCTACATTGTTAAGTGTCAGGAGGGAAGTGGTGGGCTAGTTAAGGGGAAAACATGAAATAATTATGTAGCTGAAAACAGAGTGGATGCTTCTTATCATTTGGCATGTGCAAAGCAAGGAGAAGACCTGTGACTTTGTTAAGAGGGAGACTAAATATAATGTGGTGGTTAAAAGAGCAGTTCAACCAGAGTCCATTTATAGATTAGAGTAATAGAGCAATCGTCACCAGTCATTTGATATATCTTTGAACTTTTTCCTTACCATTTATTTCTAGAAATGCTCACAAAATAAATGAATGCAACATATACTGTTACATAGATCTTGGTTTTGCTATATATTTTCCACTGAAGACTTTACACAAATACTGTTCTTTTTGTGATTCTTCCTTCACTGAACTCTACCTGTTTGGATGCAAGAATATTTTCTGTCTCCATCTAGACTATATATACAGTATTTCAATATAATATCCCACTTATAATGTGTAGTAAAATGGACACCCAATAAGTATCAAAGAGATATTGCCTTTCACTTCTTAAATATTATAGCTAGAGTCAAATCTGGAAGAATCAAAGCTCCTCATGGTGCCTTTCTGGATTTAACTTGGCAATTTAGTTAATACCATTAGAGGCTACCTTATTCCAAATGACTCTGGGCAGCTAAAATAAAGCAAGAACAGTTTTAAAAAGAAACAGATTGTAAACATCTAGAAAGTAAACTATATAACCACAAAACATTCTACATGGGATCAATGCTACTCAGTCCGAAGGCTTAAGAAACATCCAAGTATTCATTGACTTTGTAATTGTCATCAGGATAGGAGCCATATGATCACTGGTGGTGGTGGTAGATGCCATTCCAGTGGGTAAGCACTTGGATAAAGAAGTCACGTTTCCTAAATTCTGACAAACTACCCTTTTAACAAAGACCTGAAAGCACATTCATTCTACCCTGTTCTCAAAAATGGGCAGAATCAGATTACAGAAAAAAAATCTGCAAGCACACCTCCATGAGAGGTCCAATTATTTTTCAAGGATCAAATCTTTCTCTTAAGAATAACCCTCTTTCCATCTTATAACTAGAAAGGATGATTCAAAGAAACCAGCTCTGAATATATGTGAGCAGATGACAATCTCCAGAAAAAGATCATATTGTTTATCTTACAAACTCCAGATAGCCCTCTGCATTTTTAGCCTCACTTTGGCTCTATAACATAGTCCATAACAGTCTTCTTTTACTTGAGATTCCCCTATACTTCCTAGTGAGAATGAATTTTTGATGCCAAGTTAGGTAGACATTATGGGTGTTGAATAAAAGATTGAGTAAATCTAGTGTAAGTTGAAGAGATGTTGCTGGTGAAAGCAGAATATATACAGTAATTGAATGAGGTTTTTAATTTGGAACATTTCTCTTTCCCTTATTTCAAGTACCTTTCATCCATCCTAAGGTCAGCATAGAACTACATCAGCGTGACATTAGTTGTCTCCGCTGATGATCACTATTCTGCCTCTATTATCTCAGTCTCATTCCATGGAGTTTTTTCTGACCCCCCTCACTGGTGTCCCTGGGGGCAGGCAAGAAGGCCCTTAGTGTAATATTCAGTTCAATTTGTCACAATGGTGTAATTTAGAGCTACTATGGAAAAGTTTCTTGTTCCCTTGGCAAACTTGTTGCAAGTGTAGACAAACAAAGGCATCTCACATGTTTAAGCCATTCAAAAGTGGCATCATAAAAACTGAAGAAAACCTCAGAACTTCATAAAAAGATGGCAGATATAAATGGATAATAGAGAAATATTTCTCAGCATTAGTTGTTAAGTTTTAAATGTGATGTATGTAATGGGGAGCTAAGGATTTATTAGAATTCTGATGCACATTTAAACCTAAGGAGTTGCATATTAATTGTTGCTATACTTGTTCCAAAATGTCTTTTCCCCAATTTGGAAATCGCTGGATACATCATCAAAATCATTTTCAATGGCCTCAGAAAACTACCGAGCTTTCTTTGTTCCTTTTTGCAAAAGTTCTTTTAAAATATTTTTTTTTTTAAAAAATTGCTCTAGGAATATAATTGTTAGTTAACATTGTTGTGATTGTTATTTGGAGAATTAAAAATTGAGGAGGGAAGAAAAGAATGCCGGAACCCAAATTGTGATATCCTTGGAAATACATTTACTTAGTTAGTTGCTGTCAAATCTAAAATATGTCAGCTTGACCATTTTTTTCTGAGACAACCCCTTCTCTCTCTCTCTCTCTCTCTCTCTCTCTCTCTCTCTCTCTCTCTCTCTCTGTTCTCTTTTGTGTTGAGGAAAAGATGCACTAAGGGAGAAAAATTGCTATTTGACAGCCAATTTGGCCTTTAATCTGTTATTCTGTTTACAGTGGATCAACGAAAGCTACTGAGTCCTAGAAATCTAAAGGTTTTGAAGAAAGTACAGGGTACACCACAAGATTTTTGCCAAATGTATTATTTTGGCTATATCCAAATTATGCTAATAATGTCTATGATTCCAGCTTCTCCCACTGTAAATAAAGGCTACTAACAATTGCAGGAGGGTTGAAATGGCAAGTTATCATGCTCAGCTCCTTGAGGATGCAAACTTTATTCAAGCTTCCTTGGTACACATCAAAACTAGTGTTTCCCACTCCTATTGGCTCTGGGTCTGCTGTAGATTTAGCAGTGTGTTTGGCTTCTTTATGCACTAATCTCTTCACTCCTATTGGTTAATGTCCTATTGGTTAATGTAACATTAACCAATAAGAGTGAAGAGATTAGTGCATAAAGAAGCCAAACACACTGCTAAATCTATGCAAGAATCATGCCTCCACTCTGATCACTGTTCTCCATGGCCATATGAGCTAAAATTAGTGGGCTGCCAATGTACTTCTGATGGGACTAATTGAAGAAATGCATCTTTAGATAGCCCGCTCAATAAATCAACAATTATGCTTCACATTCTGTGTATTTAAATATTAAAAAAACTTGGACCATGATTTCTTCTGCCTCCCCCAGATCTTTCCTCCATGTTCTCTGTCATCAACCATCCTATACACTTCTATTTCCTTACCTCTCTTGAAACCTTCTCCTTTTTGGCTCCATTCTCTCCAGTACTTTCAATGTGGAAATGTTGCTATAGGCCATGTCAATCTTTTCACTATATCACTGGTAGCCAGATTGTATTTCAACTGGAAATGATAGAAATATCCCAGTGGCACAATGGCCAATATCCTGTGCTTCCCGTCCCAGAAAAAGCAATTTAGGTAACATAATGTTTTCCTTTGGTGTGTGATAGATTGTTGTTTGGGTTTGCCTGGCAATGGATCTTGGTTTTCTTTGAACAGATGTATCACATAAGGACTGTTACCCATAAGGGACAATTACAGTTTCAACAGTCTATGAATCTAGTATCAGCAGAGTACCAGACACCAGCTTGACCTGCAAGCTGCTACCTAAATAAGAGTGGAAATGATAAACTTAAGGGTGGTGAAAGGGTGCAGAAATTGTTTCCCATGACTTCTGGAAAATTAGAAGTGTGCTAAAATGCACGTTGTTTCTCTTTCCCCACCATCCAAAAACATGAAGCGTGTGAGCTGTGTTTGAAGAGAGCTGAAAAAACCGAATATTTAATCACATTTCTTTCTGTTCTACTACAGCACAGATGTCTCTCGTGCAGTGCCCACCTCCTGACTGCCTCAGTGAAAGACTGATAAGGTTATAGAATGAAAAAAAAGAAGAAGAAGTGAGAAATAATTTACTGCCCATTACCAGGTGGGAACTCTGCCCAGTATTCCAGTTCATATGCGGAATATGCAGAAAGCTACACTTAGACCAAAAATTTCATGCGATGCTAACCCTCAGGTAATAAACAATTTTGAGATTCTTGTCATATTAAATTCACTTGGCAATACTCAAACTTTGCTAATAAGGAAGAGAAGATCAAGAGGAGATATAGAGAGCAGTTTAAAAAACAAGAAGCAAAGGCTGAAGGAAAATAGAAATTAATTGCAGCTTTAACTACTTGAGACATAGAAATTAATAAAAACAAGACTGTATCTTACCAAAATTTATCTTTTGATAAACAAAAATCAAGAAGGTGGTTGTAACCATAAAATCAAAATCCCATCCTTTTTATATGTGCATTGGGACAGTGCTTTGATCCCATCATGATTGCATTTATGTATGAAGGAGTTCAAAGGAGTTCAAAATCTGTCAGAGTGACAATTTTAATGAAAACATTTTAGAATTATATATTGAACAAGAGGTTTTAGGATATTTTTAGGTCATTATATAATTTTAGTACTCAAAGAGATATATTATTGGCTGGTATAAATAAATTTTTGAAGCTCAATGTGAGACAAATCTAGCAATCTAAGTAACTCTTTGCCTCTTTAGCTAATCTCTTTTGGTTACAAGTAGAACAGGGAATAGTTTCAAGAAACTTTAACTTACTTTTACATGTTTTTGAGTCAATCTTAACTTCTGTTGACTGCACAGAAAGGTCTATTTTGCCTATTGTCTTCTTCCCAGCTTTGTGCCTAAGGCAGGACTAGAATTCATGGTTTCTTGGTTTGTAGTCCAATGTCTTTAATCACTATATTAATCTGGTTTTTTGAATCTATTACTGAACAAGAGTTCAAAACAAGAAATGAGCCTTCAAAGTTGCAATGTTTTCTATACATATATCCAGGAATTTAATTTAAGTGGACATACGGACACTACTTATTTCTAACAGGTAACGTTATGCTTTTAAAAAAAATCTTCCCCACATGGCACATTTCAAGACTGGATTAATTTAATTGGGATATGCAACATTGGTTCAGCTTTAATTTCTGATCATGCATCTCTAGGATTGCCATTAATTTTGGATAAAAGCATTCCAGTTACTGTGAGATGGCATTTTAGCACCTTCTTGGGGAAAGATTTTCAGTGTATAAAATGCACATAATAGCAATGTAGATTCCCCCCCAAAACAAATAAAAGTTTAAATGTTTTGGGGATATTTTGGGATACATTTAAAAAAATCTCTGACTTGATTTAGACATGCCTATCAGAAGGAGTGCTGAAAGTCCCAATTGAGTGGCAGTAATAAAGGCATTCTGGTATGCCATGCAGTCTTTGACAAGGCTTCTGTTAATTCTGGTGATTCAATGAGCCAGAATTTCACCTCCTGTTTAGATAGCTAGGTGTAGATGTTCTGACTCACCCTGGCTTTCTTTGTCTTCTGCATGGCCAGTTCCCTAGAAGTCACTGCTGCTGTGCACAGTCTGGAATGGAAGAAGTGCAAATATCTGTTAGTGTATATTTCCTGGAGACCATCTGCATATATCTTCCCTGCTTTCCCTGCACTCTCTAGAAAGAGACCCAAATTCTGTGTATATACATTTTTGTCATGTGACTGGAAAGAGTGACCTGTTGGAAGCACCATAGATTAATTCAGTTTGTTATTGAGGGCACTTTTGGGGGGTGACAGAAAGATGCTTCCTCAGATTTCGAAGTGGCTCATGGCTATACCTTTATATTTCCAAGATGACCAATATGGTGGGCATGTTTGCCTTGTGGAAATTTCTTTCACAACTACTGAACACTATACATACATATTATTAGCACATCCAAGCGCTGTGCTTTATAAGAGCAAGGCACAGGATCAGAAAGCCAAAAGTGAAGCAGAATCCTGGATTCAACAACATCCACCCTGGAATGAAGAAGTAGCCATAAGGATGTATCAACAACAGTTACCTGACAATGCTCCAAAGTGAAGGAGAACTGCCTTGAGAAAGCTGCAATACTGTGGGTTGGGTTTCACAACCTGGTACAGCCAACATGCTTCATCTAATCAGCTGCATCAAGAATCAATATTCCAATATACACCCTTTGAACTAGTCTGAGCCCTCACTACTAGAGTATCCCAACAGCTAGCAAACATCTATTTGCAGGGAAATCCATATCTACCTTCTCTTCCAATTAGATAATCCATCTAACATCAATATTTGAAGACCAGAACTATGTGTTAGCACAACTCAGTACTACAAAGGGGGAAAGCATTCCTTTCTCTCTTCTTCCAACCAATTTCATTGTATACATGATGAACAATGACAATAAAGGCTTTGAATTTTGTTCTCTTTTTCTCACACTTCAATCTGCAAACACTGTTTTACAGAAATTCTCAACCAAAGTATGCAAAAAATGATGCCTCTTGCCATATGCATCCCTCTGTGGCAGAAAGTGTCAATCATGTCTTCCTTCCTTCCTTCCTTCCTTCCTTCCTTCCTTCCTTCCTTCCTTCCTTCCTTCCTTCCTCCCTCCCTCCCTCCCTCCCTCCCTTCCTTCCTTCCTTCCTTCCTTCTTCCTTCCTTCTTCCTTCCTTCATCCCTTCCTCCCTCCCTCCCTCCCTCCCTCCATCCGTCCCTTCTTTCCTTCCTTCTTTCTATCTGTAGCTGAATACTTCTGGAAACATCCCCCATTCCACTGAAGTCCTACTTCAAATTTCCTTCATTGACTTGAGTGTGCTACTCTCTGAACAACTTCCTTTTCTTTCATTAATCTCTTTTTTTTAAAAAAAACTTTCCATATATTACTTCTTGCTTCTTATTTGATTGCTCAAATAAGACTCAAATATGATTTGTGGTACATTCCCATAAATGATCAACTGAATATTATTTGATTTCCTTGTGAACCATTATTTTAAAATATTATTTAATAAATTATTGATTAGGTATTAATCATAGTTTTATTTTTAATCATTCAGAAACAAAAAAAGCAAGCTTGTTGAATAATTTAATAGAACTGGCACTGTAAGAGTTCTCAGTCCATAATCAACCAATAGTTAGCTATGAGTTGTAATTCAAAATAAATGATGATGGACAGTTTGGGAAGGACTGAGCTAGTTAAATACTCCTACATTTTGGCATCAATTGAAATGCCTCAAAATAAAATACTCATTGTATAGCTCATTCACTGAATACAAAGAACCTTGATCCCCAGGATTTTGGCTGTCTATATCAGATCTTTCCTGAATTTTCTGAAAATTCTTCAATCAATACTGTATGTGACACAGTGATACCAGATTTTGTTTTATTTATTTATTTATTTATTTATTATTTACATTTTTATACCATCCTTCTCCGAAGACTCAGTGTTTTCAGTGAAACAGGCTTTTTTTAAAAAGCCATACAGAATTGGTTAGAGGGCTTTCATAGGCAATTTGATCCCAACATTGCTATAGCTTGGATGCTCAAAACCAATAAATTATCTCTAGCAATCCAGTACCTTAGAGGATGAATTTTGGACATGGCATTTAAAGTATCATAAACCTTTACATGTGTGTGTGTGTGTGTGTGTGTGTGTGTGTGTGTGTGTGTGTAAAGCACATTTTAGTCTCCAGTAGCTGCAAAGAGCATGGGTTATGTTGAAACACTAATAGTGTGGTAGACAGGATCAAAGTATTCAGTTTAGAGAGGAGGAGTTATAGACTTTAGGATCAAAATGGTTGTATTTAATGCATTCATTTGTCTTTCCTTCCTTGCTTGCTTCCTTCCTTCCCTCCCTCCCTCCCTCCTCCCTCCTCCCTTTTTTCTTTTTTTCTTTTTTCTTTTTGAAAAAGAAAAAGGGAATCTATACCATCAAGTAATTGGTTTTGCATTCAGTTGAAATAGGGTAAAAAGGAGATGCTCTGGGGCTACACACACACCAAAAAAAATGGAACTATAGAATCGAATTGAATCGAATCGAATCGAATCGAATCGAATAGAATAGAATAGAATAGAATAGAATAGAATAGAATAGAATAGAATTCTTTATTGGCCAAGTGTGATTGGACACACAAGGAATTTGTCTTTGGTGCACATGGTCCCAATGTACATAAAAAGAAAAGATACATTCATCAAGAATTGTAAGGTATAACACTTAATGATAGTTATAAGGTACAATTAAGCGATTGAATCATACTAGGAAACAATCAATATAAATTGTAAGGATATAGCAACAATTTACAGTCATACAATCACAAGTGGGAGGAGATGGGTGATAGGAATGATGAGAAGATTAATAGTAATAGTAATGCAGATTTAGTGAATAGTTTGACAGTGTTGAGGGAATTATGTTTTTTAGCAGAGTGACAAACGTCATGCAGTATTCTTTGTTAATAGAATTAATTCCAAATATTTTAAAAAGACAGCTACTTAAAAAAAATATCCATTACTACAATCCAGTGTAGAAGCTACCAAAAATGCAAAGGTAAATCTTCCCTAAAAAGGAGATACAATTATCAAACCTGCTTAGATTCATGAAAGGTTTTCCTGATACCTAGATGAGAAAAATAAATAAAATAGTTTTCATTTTATTGGAAATTGTCACTGGCATTTCATGTATGAAAACATACAATCAGACACATTTTCTTTCCAGAATAGTGACCTATGTGGTCACAAATCACTGCTATATAAAACAGAATTGATAGATTAGGTCAACAGGCCACAAAATAGAGTCAAGACTTTTGGGTGTTTATTTCACAAGGGACATTTTTATAAAGCATTGTTCTCATAGCAAGTATAGTCAAGAGAAGATATACTGAAGTGATCAAGTTATATAACATTCCTGAAAGGAACACTATATTTCAGCCTGGTAGCGTTGCCCTTTCAATCATATTCTTGGATCCAAAGTCTACTGAGAAGTAAATAAAATGGCCCTGTGTTTTGTATGAGGATCATTTCCTTCCTTTTGAAGGCTTTAGCTGTTCAGATGGCAGCAAACTCTTGTTGCTGGTGACATTTTACCCAAAGGATGGTCCTGTCCCAAGGTTGCTAAAAACGCAATGATGTTTAGAGTTCTCAAATATTGTGTACACACATTGTGAAGCTTGAATGATGGGCATTTGTACACAAAGAAGTACCTTCCCTTGGTCTTAACCTCTGCATCCAGGTTTCCAAACTGAGGAATTAGTAGATAATTCAAATATTGGCAATAAATTCTAAACCTGTAATGTGACTAAAGAAATGTGATAAGTTAAAATGGAGAATCATAACATTAATATGCTTTCACTGAAGCATATTTAGTTTTAGTTTGGTGGACCAACCCATTGTATCATGCTTCAGCTGAACAAGGTTGAATGGGTTGGCATTGCAGCAAACTTATATCATCAGCTAACAGGTTTGTTCTGTTTGGTGCTTTTTCTGCAACTCACACTCTGCTAAGTTGTCAAATACAAGTCAGATGTATTTGTATGCATGTTGACATAAATGGTAGAACATCAATAGAACCATCTTCCCATGATAATGAAATAATCAGTAAAAAAAAACAACTTTGAGTAGAGAGTGACTGCCCTCCTTTGCACATCAGATTTCACTGATGTGCAAAGAAGAGCATACTTAACATCATAAACATTAAACAAACAAACTCCCAATGTGAACTAATAAGCCCAGTTCATTTATCCACAGTGTATTAGACCTAATCACAAATTGTCATATGCAAGTAACTCCCCTTAGGTCATGTGGCTTACAGGATATTTAATTATCCATTCTGACATCCTCTATTGAGACAAAATGGGACTTCTCTAGGCATTTCATTGATATTTTGGTAATTGCCACCAAAAAAAAAAAAAAAGATGGAACTGGGTATGTGATATTTTGCTAAAAATATCCATAGTGGGACTTATTCCAATTGTGCTACTGTAATTTTAAAAAAAAAACTCCCTTCTGAAGCAGGAAATAAATAAATAGAAGGCAGACAGCAATGTGGACATTCATTTGACAAAATGAATATTCTCATTTGACAATTGTCAAAATTCATTTGACAATTCTTTGACAAAATGACAAAATTAGTGGACCAGAGGAATGCTGTCAATATAATTTATTTGGACTTCAGTAAGGCATTTGATAAATTAGACCATAACCTACTACTGGATAAATTAGAAAAATGTGGGTTAGACAGCACTACCACAAGATGGATTCGTAACTGGCTAACCAACTACACTCAACGTGTAGTCCTCAATGGAACTACATCCACATGGAGGGAAGTATGCAGTGGAGTACTCCAAGGCTCTGTTTTAGGCCCAGTACTCTTCAAAATCTTCATCAATGACTTGGACAAGGGGATAGATGGGGAACTCATCAAATTTGCAGATGACATCAAGCTGGCAAGAATAGCCAACACTCCAGAAGATAGGATACAGAAGGATCTTGACAGACTTGAACATTGGGCGGTAACTAACAAAATGAAATTCAACAGTGAAAAAAGTAAGATTCTACATTTAGGCAAAAAATAAATAAATAAATGCACAAGTACCGTATATATAGTTCCTTGCTCAATAGTAGTAACTGTGAGAGGGATCTTGGACTCCTAGTGGACAACCATTTAGATATGGGCCAGCAGTGTGCAGCAGCTGCCAAAAAAGCCAACACAGTTCTGGGCTGCATAAACAGAGGGATAGAATCAAGATCACATGAAGTGTTAATACCACTTTATAATGCTTTGGTAAGGCCACACCTGGAATATTGCATTCAATTTTGGTCGTCATGATGTAAAAAGGATGTTGAGACTCTAGAAAGAGTTCAGAGAAGAGCAACAAAGGTGTTTAGGGGACTAGAGGCTGAAACATATGAAGAATGGTTGCAGGAACTCGGTATGTCTAGTTTAATGAAAAGAAGGACTAGGGGAGACATGATAGCAGTGTTCCAATATCTCAGGGGTTGCCACAAAGAAGAGGGAGTCAAACTATTCTCCAAAGCACCTGAGGGTAGAACAAGAAGCAATGGGTGGAAACTAATCAAGGAGAGAAGCAACTTAGAATTAAGGAGAAATTTCCTGACAGTTAGAACAATCAATAAGTAGAACAACTTGCCTGCAGAAGTTGTGAATGCACCAACACTGGAAATTTTTTAAGAAAATGTTGGATAGCCATTTGTCTGAAATGGTGTAGGATTTCCTGCCTGGGCAGGGGGTTGGATTAGAAGACCTCCAAGGCCCCTTCCAACTCTGTTATTAAGTTATGTTATGAGGAAAGTGACATGTGCTCAATCATCTTCTTCTTCTCTTCCTCCTCCTCCTCCTCCTCTGACTGCTGTTTGTATTTGTGGGTGTCTTGCAAGTAGAGCAATGGCCATTTTTCACACAGAAATCAGAGGATGCAACTTGCATTTGGTAGCTCCCAATTATATACAATTTCTTCAAGCTTTTGTAACAATGAAACCAGAATAGGCAGCATTAAATCTTTCTAAACTAGTTAAAAGGGGAAATTGGATTCCTTCTACTTACTCTCAATACTAATAAGTGATCCCAAAAGATAACTCTTGAAAGAAATTTTGCTTTTGGAATTTTAGTAGTGTGGAAGAATTTAAACAACCTGAATATTAATTCAGTAGAGAGCATAGTGTTTCTGAGCATAGAAAGAATTTAAAGTATATTAATTAGCAAGCTTTTAGTATAGCTTTAACTATGTATTAGCAGTTTGATCTCCAGGGGAAACTGGTTTGACAAGTAGAACTAACAAAAGTTTATGATCTGCCATTTAACAGATTTAAAATCCCTCTAGTGAATAAACAAAACTGGCTATGTAGCTAACTTTAAAAGCTGCTTCAAAAATATATGCCACCAAATAAAGACTGAATACACCAATTACCACATCAAAAAAGAAGAAAACCTTCTGTGCATAAAATCCAAGCACGCCTTCTATAATTTTGTAAACAACAAACTTAAAGACTCGAGATCCATCCCACCCCTAATAGGACCTAACGGTAAAGAATGCAATGATGAAGCAGTTAACGGAAACCTCTTTAACACATTCTTTGGCTCAGTCTTTGTAAACAGCAATAGCTCATGCCCAACATTCCCTAGTCGTACCAATAATGACTACAATGATCTAACATGAATAGATTTCACAGAAGATAATATTGAAAAGGCACTACGTAGACTGAAACCATCTCTATCTATTGGACCTGATGGACTATGTGCATACTTCTTAAAAAAGCTTTCCACTGTTATAGCAGAACCCCTATGCATAATCTTTGAAAAATATTTCAGAACCAACTCCCTACCCAACCTATGGTCATCCCTATCTTCAAAAAGGGAGACCCAGCCTAGTTGAAAATTACAGACCAATCTCTTTATGCTGCGTCACCTGCAAAGTCATGGAATCAAACATCAACCAATCCATTACCCTCCACCTAGAAACAAACAACCTATTCTCTAGTAAAAAAAATGGTTTCAGAAAAAAATTATCATGTAATCTACAACTTCTACACTGCAAAAACATGTGGACTACAAATCTTGATCAGGGCAAAGCAATAGATGCTATTTACACAGACTTCTGTAAAGCTTTTGACTCAGTGGTACATGACAAACTACTTCTAAAACTAAAATCCTACGGCATCTCCAGACCCCTCCATAATTGGATAAGTGTGTTCCTGTCAAACATACAATAAGTGGTCAAAATATGCAGCGCCTTATCAAATCCTGCACCTGTTCATAGCAGTGTCCCCCAAGGAAGCATTTTAGGACCAACACTATTCATATTATACATAAATGACCTTTGTGATTATATTATAAGTAACTGTATTCTCTTCACCGATGATTTTAAACTATTTAACACTACCAACAATGCTGCTACCCTTCAAAAAGACCTTGACTTTGTATCGGAATGGTCAAAAAAATGGCAACTTCAAATCTCAACCAACAAATGCTCTATCTTACACATTGGCAAAAAGAATCAGAACACAAAATACAAGCTAAGTGGACATGACCTTGTAGATGACCCTCACTCTGTCATATCAAATGGTCTAAGTGCCAAAGCCCACTGTAACAACATCGTCAAAAAGACATTAAGGGTTGTAAACCTAATCTTGCATAGCTTCTTCTCCAGTAATATTACACTACTAACCAGAGCATACAAAACATTTGCTAGACCAGTTCTCAAATATAACTCATCTGTATGGAAACCACACTGCATATTAGACATTAATACAATTGAGCGCATCCAGAAATATTTCACAAGAAGAGTCCTCTACTCCTTGGCTCACAACAAAATACCTTATGCCACCAGACTTGAAATTCTGGATTTAGAAAATTTAGAACTATGCTGCCTTTGGTATGACCTAAGCATAGCTCATAAAATCATCTGCTACAATGTCTTACCTGTCAATGACTACTTCAGCTTCAACCACAAAAATACACAAGCATATTTTTATTATTTATTTATTTATTTATTTGTTATAACAGTATATATAAACATAAGCAAGAAATAACTATATGATATATAAGCATATATATAAACATAAGCATGAAACAACTATATGAATAGAATAGAATAGAATTTTATTGGCCAAGTGTGATTGGACACACAAGGAATTTGTCTTGGTGCATATGCTCTCAGTGTACATAAAAGAAAAGATACGTTCATCAAGGTACAACATTTACAACACAATTGATGGTCAATATATCAATATAAATCATAAGGATTGCCAGCAACAAGTTATAGTCATACAGTCATAAATGGAAAGAGACTGGTGATGGGAACTATGAGAAGATTAATAGTAGTGCAGATTCAGTAAATAGTCTGACAATGTTGATGGAATTATTTGTTTAGCAGAGTGATGGCCTTCGGGAAAAAACTGTTCTTGTGTCTAGTTGTTCTGGTGTGCAGTGCTCTATAGCGTCGTTTTGAGGGTAGGGGTTGAAACAGTTTATGTCCAGGATGTGAGGGATCTGTAAATATTTTCACGGCCCTCTTCTTGATTCGTGCAGTATACAGGTCCTCAATGGAAGGCAGGTTGGTAGCAATTGTTTTTTCTGCAGTTCTAATTATCCTCTGAAGTCTGTGTTTTTCTTGTTGGGTTGCAGAACCAAACCAGACAGTTATAGAGGTGCAAATGACAGACTCAATAATTCCTCTGTAGAATTGGATCAGCAGCTCCTTGGGCAGTTTGAGCTTACTGAGTTGGCGCAGAAAGAACATTCTTTGTTGTCCTTTTTTAATGATGTTTTTGATATTAGCTGTCCATTTGAGATCTTGCGATATGATAGAACCTAGAAATTTGAATGTTTCTACTGTTGAAATGCTCTCTAATTGTTTCTTTATTTCTAATTGTTCTCTGTGACTCACTACGGATTTCCTACTCACGAGACCATCTGCTAAAAATTAAGGAACATTTCTTTACGGAGCAGCTTTCTTTGATCTCACCCCCACCTGTCTTTACAAAGACGGAGGAGATTCTAATACAGGAGGAAGCAATTCCCACGGAGCCATGGATTACCAAAAAAAAACAAATGACAAAAGCGACGGAAGAGAGGTAAACGAGCTGGGATCTTAAACAGATTAAGAAGTCGCATTAAAACTTGTCTGCCTTCAATTTCCTAACAAATATACGCTCACTTGCAAATAAGATGGATGAAATACTCCTCTTAAACAAATACTATTCTGATTTTCGCAATTCAGCAGTCCTATGCTTCTCTGAAACCTGGTTAAATGAATCAATTGAAAATAGCAGCCTGAACATTCCAGGGTTTCAGATTGAATGATCAGACAGGATTCCAGAAACATCTGGTAAAAAGAAATTAGGAGGCTTATGCCTATATATTAGCAGAAACTGGTGTCAAGATTTTAAAATAATTTACAAATTCTGTGACAATAATTTAGAGACTCTAATTATCAACTGCAAACCTTACTCTTCGCCTCGTGAATTTTCCTCATTTCTTCTAATTGCTGTTTATGTCCCACCACAAGCCTGTGTAAACAAGGCATTACGAACTCTAGCTGACCAAATCATGGAGGCTGAAGCCAAACACCCTGATTCACTGGCCATTGTTTTGGGAGATCTAAACAAGGCAAACTTAAGGAAAGAGCTACCAAAATACTTTCAGCATGTCAATTGTGTAGACCATTGCTACACAACACTAAAAGATGCTTATCGGTCTTTACCACGTGCAGCTGTAGGACACTCTGATCATTGCATGATTCACCTTGTACCTGCTTACAGGCAAAGATTTAAAGTCACAAAACCAATAATTAA
The DNA here is from genome assembly GCF_028640845.1 of Ahaetulla prasina. NCBI lineage: Eukaryota > Metazoa > Chordata > Lepidosauria > Squamata > Colubridae > Ahaetulla > Ahaetulla prasina. The sequence continues at coordinate 90,215,228 of NC_080541.1, read as the reverse complement.
ATCAGTGAAGACCTGGATGGAGGAATCAAAATTAAAACTACAGGCATGTTTTGACTGCACTGATTGGAATATTTTTAAAGATACCTCTGCAGACCTGGATGAACTCACAGACACTATAACATCATATGTCAGCTTCTGTGAAGACCTATGTGTACCTACAAGGAACTTGCAAATATACAGTAACAACAAACCTTGGTTTACACCTAAACTTAAGCAGCTACGACATTCCAAAGAGGAGGCCTACAGAAAAGGTGATAAAATGCTGTACAATCAGGCCAGAAATGCACAAACAAGGGAGATCAGAGCAGCAAAAAGAAGCTACTCTGAAAAGCTAAAGAATCAGTTTTCAGCAAATGAACCAGCAAACATGTGGAAAATTCTAAAAATACCACCGGCTATGGCAAACCTCCTTCCCAGGCTGAAGGTAATCAACAACTGGCAGATGACCTGAATAAGTTTTACTGCAGGTTTGAAAGGAAACTACAGCCACCTATCTCCACAACCCCCATCTCAGACACACCAACAACAGCCAAGCCTCCTACAACTGACCCCATATCATTGGGTCCTGAGTCCTTCGGGAGAAGGGCGGTATACAAATTTAAATAATAAATAAATAAAATAAATAAATTGGGTTCACAACCCCTGGTGATCACAGAAAAAGAAGTGCAGGACCTATTTCACAGACAAAAGCCAGGAAAAGCTCCAGGCCCAGACAAGATAACTCCTTCTTGCTTAAAAGTCTGTGCTGACCAATTGGCCCCCATCTTCACCCATATGTTCAATAAATCACTAGAGATGTGTTATGTTCCTTCTTGCTTCAAACGCTCTACCATTATCCCAGTGCCAAAGAAGTCCACCATCAAGGAACTGAATGACTACAGACCAGTTGCTCTAACATCTGTAGTCATGAAAACCTTTGAAAGGCTAGTGCTTTCCTACTTGAAAACCATCACGGATCTGCTGTTAGACCCCTTGCAATTTGCATACCGAGCAAACAGATCAACAGATGATGCTGTTAATATGGCTCTGCACTACATCCTACAGCATCTTGAGTCTCCAAAGACCTATGCAAGGGTCCTTTTTGTAGAATTTAGTTCAGCATTCAATACCATCATTCCAGACATTCTTTAACTAAGCTAAACCAGCTACAGGTACACAAGCTACAGATCACAAGCTTCCTAACAAACAGGAAGCAGCAGGTGAAGCTAAGCAAGATCACATCAAATACCTGTACAATTAGCACAGGGGCCCCCCAAGGCTGTGTGCTCTCCCCACTTCTCTTCTCTCTGTATACCAATGACTGCATCTCCAATGATCCATCTGTTAAGCTACTGAACTTCGCAGATGACACAACAGTGATTGGTCTCATTCGAGACAATGACGAATCCACATATAGACGAGAGGTCGAACGACTAGCCTTGTGGTGCAACCAAAACAATCTGGAACTGAACACACTCAAAACCGTAGAAATGGTGGTAGACTTTAGGAGAAACCCTTCCATACTTCCACCTCTCACAATACTAGACAACACAGTATCAACAGTAGAAAACTTCAAATTTCTAGGTTCTATCATATCGCAAGATCTAAAATGGACAGCTAACATCAAAAACATCATTAAAAAAGGACAACAAAGAATGTTCTTTCTGCGCCAACTCAATAAGCTCAAACTGCCCAAGGAGCTGCTGATCCAGTTCTACAGAGGAATTATTGAGTCTGTCATTTGCACCTCTATAACTGTCTGGTTCGGTTCTGCAACCCAACAAGAAAAACACAGACTTCAGAGGATAATTAGAACTGCAGAAAAAATAATTGCTACCAACCTGCCTTCCATTGAGGACCTGTATACTGCACGAATCAAGAAGAGGGCCGTGAAAATATTTACAGACCCCTTGCATCCTGGACATAAACTGTTTCAACTACTACCCTCAAAACGACGCTATAGAGCACTGCACACCAGAACAACTAGACACAAGAACAGTTTTTTCCCGAAGGCCATCACTCTGCTAAACAAATAATTTCATCAACACTGTCAAAGTATTTACTGAATCTGCACTACTATTAATCTTCTCATAGTTCCCATCACCAGTCTCTTTCCATTTATGACTGTATGACTATAACTTGTTGCTGGCAATCCTTATGATTTATATTGATATATTGACCATCAATTGTGGTGTAAATGTTGTACCTTGATGAACCTATCTTTTCTTTTATGTACACTAAGAGCATATGCACCAAGACAAATTCCTTGTGTGTCCAATCACACTTGGCCAATAAAAATTCTATTCTATTCTATTCTATTGATACTGTGTTGTCAAGTATTGTGAGAGGTGGAAGTATGGAAGGGTTTCTCCTAAAGTCTACTACCATTTCTACGGTTTTGAGTGTGTTCAGTTCCAGATTGTTTTGGTTGCACCACAAGGCTAGTCATTCGACCTCTCGTCTATATGCGGATTCGTCATTGTCTCGAATGAGATCAATCACTGTTGTGTCATCTGCGAACTTCAGTAGCTTAACAGATGGATCATTGGAGATGCAGTCATTGGTATACAGAGAGAAGAGAAATGGGGAGAGTACACAGCCTTGGGGGGCCCCTGTGCTAATTGTACAGGTATTTGATGTGATCTTGCTTAGCTTCACCTGCTGCTTCCTGTTTGTTAGGAAGCTTGTGATCCACTTACAAGTCTGTTCTGGTACCTGTAGCTGGTTTAGCTTAGTTAGAAGAATGTCTGGAATGATGGTATTGAATGCTGAACTAAAGTCTACAAAAAGGACCCTTGCATAGGTCTTTGGAGACTCAAGATGTTGTAGGATGTAGTGCAGAGCCATATTAACAGCATCATCTGTTATGAATTATGAATATGAATTGGATATGAATTGGATACAATCAAAGGGAACATTAGGACAGGAATGGCAGGCACACTGGTGCTCTTATGCACGCCCCTTACAGACCTCTTAGGAATGGGGTGAGGTCAATAGTAGATAGTCTTTGGTTAAAGCTTTGGGGATTTTGGGAAGAGACCACAGAGTCAGGTAATGCATTCCAGACATTAACAACCCTGTTAATGAAGTCATATTTTCTGCAATCAAGATCGGAGTGGTTCACATTAAGCTTAAATCTATTGTGTGCTCGTGTATTGTTGCAATTGAAGCTGAAGTAGTCTTCAACAGGAAGGACATTGTAACAGATGATTCTATGAGTTAAACTCAGGTCATGTCAAAGGCGGCGGAGTTCTAAATTTTCTAAACCCAGGATTTCAAGTCTGGTGGCATAAGGTATTTTGTTGTATTCAGAGGAGTGGAGAACTCTTCTTGTAAAATATTTCTGGACACGCTCAATTGTATTAATGTCCAAAATGAGGTGTGGGTTCCAGACAGGCGAGCTGTATTCAAGTATTGGTCTAGCAAATGTTGTATATGCTCTGGTTAGTAGTGTAATCTTTCTGGAGAAGAAGCTACGCAAGATTAAGTTTACAACTTAAAGCCTTTTTTTGCGATATAATTGCAGTGGGCTTTGGCACTTAGATCATTTGATATGAAAACTCCAAGGTCTTTACATACAATAGATACAAACATAAAGTGAACTGCTCCAAACTCGATTGCAGAAAATATGACTTCAGTAGCAGTGTTGTTAATGCCTGGAATGCACTACCAGACTCTGTGGTCTCATCCCAAAACCCCCAAAACTTCAACCTAAGACTGTCTACTGTTGACCTCACCCCATTCCTAAGAGGTCTGTAAGGGGCGTGCATAAGAGCACCAGTGTGCCTACCATTCAATTCATGCTTATACTTATATATTATCTAATATGTACTCGACAAAATATATAAATAAAATAAATAAATAAAATGTATTAGCAGTTTGATCTCCAGAGGAAACTGGTCTGACAACTAGAACTAACAGAAGGTTGTGATCTGCTATTTAACAGGTGCAACACAGTGCAGAGAATCTATTTTAAACCTTTTCTCTTTTTATAATCAATTTGTAACCAATTACTTTATATTTCTGTAACTTCTTGTTGGTCAATTATTAATGTACTCTCTTCTCTGTTTCAAGATCTTACCCTTGAAGTATTAGTGAAGATGTCTAGGTGTGCTTGAATTGGTTTTGCAAATCCATGATATATTTGAAGGTTCAAGTACTCTGGTGTCCTACTTGAGTAGAGAAAACAAGCCACATCTTGTTCCAGCAGAAGGGAGAAAAATATATCACGCCATAATGAAAAGGAATTAAATATTCCCCTTAGAGATTTTTCCCCAGTCTTCTTCCTCCCTCCCTCCCCCTCCCTTTCTTTCAATAGTATTTTGTATTAAATTTACTTCTATCAGATATCAGGGTCTTTGAATCAAAGTACGGATGCTAACTTCTCGTTCCAATCCCTTTTGTCTGTTGCTAAGATCATGTTTTCTGGCACATAGAACAAAAGAGGACAGCAAGTTTAGTAATGGAAAATACAGAGAAAATCCCCCTGAGTTATAGCTGAAGCTCAGAGATCATTCTTATCAAGCCTATTGGGAATGAGATAAACGAGCAGCCTCCAGAATATACTTTGACTTCGAAGCAAAAGGCAATACAGCCTCCTATAATAAGAAAATGAATTATTATTAATAATATTTTATAACTTAAAGAACAAAGAACACAGCAGAGGTAGACTTGAAATTACTTTGGGGGAAAAAATGGGGGAAAAAATTCCAGTCTTTAATTTCAGATAATTAAACAGCGCGTAAACTCCAGTCCATCACTGTATCACTGTAAAATTTCAAACAGTTAGTGTTTAACACACTGCTGTCAGAAAAATAACAATGCAGAAATGGCATAATGGATTGTCAGAATTCTCTGGTACCTTGAACAAAGTATATAGTAGAGAGGATTCATATGTGGATGTACACCCCCACACCAGCAGACATAATTCTCTAACACGCACCCCAATAACCCACATATATATTTTCTCCCGCGTAAAATTGGAAGTGTCTTTGTGACGTTTCGACGAAATCCCATTCATCATCATCAGGCTAGGTATTTACAGTTTAGTGCTTCTAGGAGAAATGTGTGATGGCAGCTGTTTCTTCCTTTTAACTGCTAGTGGGGTTTTTTTATATATATTTTTTATTTGCATTTATATCTGCCCTTCTCCGAAGACTCAGGGCAGCTTACACTATGTCAAGCAATAGTCTTCATCCATTTGTATATTATATACAAAGTCAACTTATTGCCCCCCAACAATCTGGGTCCTCATTTTACCTACCTTATAAAGGATGGAAGGCTGAGTCAACCTTGGGCCTGGTGGGACTTGAACCTGCAGTAATTGCAAGCAGCTGCTGTTAATAACAGACTGTCTTACCAGTCTGAGCCACCAGAGATTTGAACTGGTTGGTTGGGAGCTTGGCTGTGTTCTGATTGGGTGGAGGTGTGTTCTGATTGGTTGGGGGTTTGGCTGTGCTCTGATTGGATGGTGGGGTTGACTGTGCTCTGATTGGATGGGGGTGTGTTCTGTTTGGGAGGGGGAATGCTTGTGCTCAGGTTGGTCTGAGATGCAGGGGGATTTGAGTTGGTGGGCTGCATTGCTGTTTTTTGGCTTCGCGTTCATGGTCGTGCTACATCTTCATGGTGGATGTCAGTCTGCTGCATGTATGGATTGGAGGGGTTTGAAATGGCTAATGATGCAGCTGCGGTCTGGCTTCTGGTCCGTGGTCGTGCTTCATCATCGGTGTGGGTTTGAGTTTGCTTTCCGCATGGATGTGCGGTGGTGACATGCTGTGAGACACTTGTGAGTGTGGGTCTTGTGTCATTCTTCATGTTAGGGACTTGTTTGTCGATAAGGGTGGGTTTCCAAATGGCTGGTAGGTGGGAGGTATCATCTCATTTATTCATGCTGTGTGGGCGTTTTTCTATCTCGATGGCTTCTCTGATTATTCTGTTGTTAAAGTGTTCAGTTTTGGCGATAGTTCTGGTATTTTTAAAGTCAATATCATGTTCTGTGGCTTTAAGGTGTTGGACCAGGGAAGAAGTTGGTTCCTCTCTTTTGACTGAGTTCTTATGTTCTTCAATGCATGCACTTATTCTTCCGTTGGTTTGTCCGATGTATGTGGTGCTGCAGGCGGTGCATGGGATTTCATATACTCCTTGATTTTCTAACTCAATTTTGTCTTTGGGGTTTCTTAGGATGGTGGATATTTTTTGGTTTGTGCAGAATGCTGTCTTGATGTTGTGTTTGTGGAGGATCTTGCTGATTCTGTCTGTGGTACCTTTTATATATGGGAGGAGGGCTTTGCCATTTTCTTGTTCTCTGTCTTGGATTTTAGTGGGGGGTTCTTTATGGATTAGTTTGGTGATCTTATTTCTTTGGAATCCATTGGATGTTAGTACGTTAGTGAGAGTGTGTAGTTCGGTTTTTAGGTGTTGTTCATCAGCTAAGCGTTTTGTTCTGGAGATGAGTGTCTTGGCTACGGAGTTGATCTGTGCTGGGTGGTGATGTGAGAGTGCATGCAGATAGTGGTTTGTGTGTGTTTTCTTCTGGTAGATGGTGTATCCTAGGGAGCCATTGGATTTCCTGTAGATTAAACATCCAGGAAGGGAAGTTGGTTGTTAGCTTCTGTTTCCATGGTGAATTGTATTTTGGGGTGTAGGCTGTTGAGGTGTATGAGGAAGTTGTCAAGTTTTTCTTTCCCGTGTGGCCAGATTATGAAGGTGTCGTCTACGTATCTAAGCCAGAGTTTGGGTTTGTAGTCAGATTTTTCTAGAGCTTGGGTTTCAAAGTGTTCCATGTAGAGGTTTGCAATGACAGGTGAGAGGGGTGATCCCATGGGTGCTACTTCTATTTGTTTGTATTTTTGTCCGTTATAGATGAAGTATGTGTTGGATAGGCAGTGATTGGTCACCAAGACACTTCCAATTTTACGCGGGAGAAAACCCGAATAACCAAAGACCTACATACAAACACCCGTGAAAACCTCAGAAAACAAATATATATATATATATATATATATATATATATATATATATATATATATATGTATGTATGTATGTATGTATGTATGTATGTATGTATGTATGTATATGTCTTTGGTTATTCGGGTTGTCTGTAAACACCAACCTGAAGATGACGAATGAGACTTCGTTGAAACGTCGCCAAGACACTTCCAATTTTACGCAGGAGACAACCCGAATAACCAAAGACGTACATACAAACACCCGCGAAAACCTCAGAAATATATATATACACACACCCAGCCAAGCAGAGCACAAAAAAACCCCCATCCAATCAGAGCACAGCCAAGCTCCCACCCAATCAGTTCAAACCGCCACTAGCAGTTAAAAAGGAAGAAACAGCTGCAGTCACACATTGCTCCCAGAAGCACGAAGCTGAAGCCTGAAGATGACGAATGAGACTTCGTCAAAATGTCGCCAAACACTTCCAATTTTACGCAGGAGAAAACCCGAATAACCAAAGACCTACATATACACTCATACACACACACACACACACACACACACACAGAGAGAGAGAGAGAGAGATATTATCTATGAAGAAACATGCTAGTGCCTGTCATTCTCTCCATTTTACACTCATTTCTTATTGAACCATTCTGTTTACGGAAAAAGTCATGTACATGAATGTGTTGTATTGGAATATTATCCTTATATGTTTAAAATAAGCTTAAATTAAGAAATAATGAAAAGTTGTATAGACAGTCATAATGTCATTTTATAAAGGCTGGTTCCATATAAACATTTTGTCATTATAAAGAAAAGAGCACATCACATAGCAAAAACACATGTGAATGAAGACAATTAGCTTATGCAAGAAAACACATATGTATAGGAAAGATAAAATGCCCATTTAAGAAGACATCTGCTTTAACACAAGATAAAGAAACATTTGTTTTAACTATAAATAAGAAAGCAGCTGGTTTAATTCCAGATAATGAAATGTTTGATTGTAATAATTTAGAGCATTTCATTCCATTGATAATCACTGGCTAAATCTCTAAACTGAAAAGAAAACTGTAAAAAAGAAGAGACGGAGGGGTTGTCCATTTGCAGTTGTCACCCAAAATTATTTGGTAACTTTAAATTGAATAAATATCTTTTTCTTCGACCTACACTAATCTGGTGTGTTTTATTACATTCCTGGCTTGGAAACAAACAAGGTATTTTACGAGAAGAATTCTCCACTCCTCCGAAACCAATAAAATACCTTATTCCACCAGACTTGATATCCTGGGTCTTGAAAACTTGGAACTTCGTCGCCTTCGACAGGATCTGGGTTTAGCATATAAAATCATCCGTTGTAATGTCCTTCCTGTCAATGACTTTTTTAGTTTCAATAACAATCTCACAAGAGCTACCAACAGATTTAAACTCAATGTCAACCGCTCCAGTTTAGATTGCAGAAAACACAATTTCTGTAACAGAATTGTATATGCTTGGAATGCATTACCTGACTCTGTGGTTTCTTCTCATAAAGGCTTTACCCAAAGGCTTTACTCAAAAACTGTCCACGGTTGACCTTACCACTTTCCTAAGAGGACTCTAAGGGGCGTGCATAAGAGCACAAACGTGCCTACCGTTCCTGTCCTATTGTTTCTTCCCCTATGTATATATATGTTTATAGTACCTCTTTTCTCCTCATATATACATTCATATATTATATAACCCTTTATGCAATGCTTGTATATATTGTTACGACAAATAAATAAATAAATAAAATAAAAATAAAGGAAAAAGAAGATGCCCGATCTTTCTGACAAATCAGCTATCATACCTTTGTATTAGGTTCCATTTAGCAGAACTCAGGGAGGTCAAAGAAAAGGAAGGTGGTAATGACAACAACTGATGATTGAAAGCCTGATGACAACTAATGATTGATGATGATCTTCACACGTGCTCATGATGTCAACGTAAATACAAGGGGGAAGTTTTTGATCATGAGCCTATGACCATCATGTTAACTTTTTTTTTCTCCTTTGACTCCCTGCCTCTTCACACTCCTGCCTCTGTTGTTGTTAACAAGCTCCATCCATGCAAAGGATTATCTTAGCAATAGCACTTAGATTTAGACTTAGCACTTAGACTTATATACCGCTTCACAGTGCTTTACAGCCCTCTCTAAATGCTTAACAGCGTCAGCATATTGCCCCCAGCAACCTGGGTCCTCATTTTAACAACCTTGAAAGGATGGAAGGCTAAGTCACCCTTGAGCCTGGTGAGATTCGATCTGCCAAACTGCTGGCAGCCGGTGATCAACAGAAGTAGTCTGCAGTACTGCACTCTAACTACTGCGCCACCACGGCTCATGACTTAAGAAGATTTAAAGACTTAGGAAAGTCATGAAAAATGTCATATTGAAGTACTCTCCATTGTAAAAAATTCTTAAGAAGCCTTGAATTCAACCACTCATGTTTCATTTAGAAGAAAAATCTTAATATTTCTCACCCTGGGTCACCCATCCTTGTGTTGCCACGCTGCTAATATAGGTATTCATTTGCATGATTAGATTTTCACTCTCTTTTTCTTGCTTTCTCTCTTACTGGTTGTCTTTCCAATCCAATTTGTTGCAGGTAGAAGAATATTGAAACAAATAATGTAAATAATAGTCAAGAAAATTAAATGAAGATATGCAAAACCTGAATTATTGGGAGGACAGAGGCTTCAACTATCTCTTCACAATGATGTATCAATTAAACCTTTCCTCCTTCCTCTTCATAATTTAAGCATAACTCTTTATGTTTGAGTCAAGTTTGAAATGAGGCAAAAATTGTGTCTTCTTAAAATCACCTATGCCTTTATTATAAATTGAAGTATCAAAAGAAAAATCAATAATTACTTAGTATAGAATATACAGTAGTGGCCAGAATTGTGGAAACCTTTTGGGGAAAGTGTATTTTTGAGGTTTGATGGCTAATAACATCACTTTTTTTTTTTTTTTGGAGTTTCAAAATAATCATATTCCACTGATGGAATGGCCTGGGAATAGCCAAGGCCTTAACACAATTGAAAATCTATGGAGCCAACTAAAGAAACTTGTTAGTTAGAAGCGACCCAGCAATAAAACCCAGTTAATAGAAGCAATCATTCAATCTTGGTTTCACATTATAACAGCTGCAGAACTAAAAGACTTGGTTCACACCATGGGAAGACATTGTAGGGCAGTAATTCCTGCTAAAGGTTGCCCAACTAAATATTAACTGATGTGATAATTTTTGTATATCTCATTTTTTCTATGGCGATAATTTTTGTATATATCATTTTTTCTATGTGTTTCTTCTTTCTACTGTAACTGCTATTCTAATAGCAAATCCTTCATAAAAGTTATTGCATTACATTCTTGATTAAATTGTCTTTCCACTGATATTTAATTTTATGGTACTACTCCAAAAAAAAAAAAAAAGTGGTGTTATTAGCTAGTTTTAGAAAATACACTTTTCCCAAAAGGTTTCACAATTTTGGCCACTACTGTATGTGCCAATATACTTCCGTTTTCTGTTTTTAAAATTGAAATAGCCTTTAAAAAAAAAAAGAATCAGGGAAACAAATTAGGACACATTTGCTCAAAATTAAACAGGCTATTATTTACTCATAAGGTTAAAAAGGGATTTAGATGGATCAGTCAGAATCAGGTAAAATGCTCTCAAATAAGAGACCAAATTATGTAATTGAGCATTCCAAGATAAATGTGTGTTCTAATTTTGGAGAATCTAAATTAAGAAAGCAATGAGTATTTTTATTGCCTGCTTGCGTGAAAGATAAAATTTATTCCACCAAATCTTATAAAGCAGTTCTCTGAATTCTTGTGAGCTTAGTGACATTTTATCCACCAGACATATTCTTTTTCAAAAAAAAAAAAAAAATTACATTTAAAAATATGGTAACTCTCAGTATGAAGGATGGAAGTAAGCAATTTTTTAAAAAAATGTAGTGTGATATAGTGGGTTAATTTGGAAGTAAGCAATATTATATATATATATATATATATATATATATATATATATATATATATATATATATATATATATATATATATATATATATATATATATATATATATATATAGTATGATACAGTGGGTTGATTTGTTTCTTTAGGGTTTGAAGCCGGTATCTTTTCCATTATGTTGTGCTAAGATATAGCTATTGCATCTTGAATATATTTCTTACCTCTTTCCTTTTTCCTCTTTTCTCCTTCTCAAATAGAAAAAAAATTCACTGGTTCAAATTCTTTAAGGTAATTTGCATATTTATACCTTCATATTTCATCAAGTATACTTCCATCGTATTATTTTGTTCTTTACTTATTTGTCAAAAGAAATAGTGAACAGATAGTGAACAAGCTTATTTTACTTGATTCTACCATATTTTATTTGATTCTACCATATGAAATCTTCAAAATTAAAATGAAGAAATAGATTTCATATCAAGCTAAGAAATAAGAAGCCCTCTGCAGACATTCCAAATATACTTTAAGAGTTATGAATAGATGTTCTATGTATCTCTAATTTTTTATGTTATAGAAAAAGGCCGCAGAGGAAATGCATCTTCTCTAAATTAATAGTATGCAGATAATATAGAAGAATTATGTCAGTGTATTTTTAATGAACTATCTTCATGCAGAACATAATTTACTGAGAATATTAATAGTATCAAATGACTAAAATTAGGATAGATGATGATGACATTTCAGATTTGGAAAGAAGATTGGAAATGTTGAGGCATTAGTGAACCCATTCCTTCATGCTGTGAATGCTAGACTAAGTTTGTCTTTTTTTAATGCTTCCCACTAACTGTCATAGTTTCTCCCTCCCTGAATAATAGCTACAGAATATTTCTACCTTCTCACAAATTCTTGGCAGATGAAAGAAAAAACACAGATGATTATCAGTCATGTTCATGTTGCTCAGCATCTCATCCTCATCGTTAAACATCAACACTCAAGCTCTTCTCCAAACTCTGGCGGAAAGAACTAGAATTCCTACCAAAAAACCAAAACAAAACAAAACCCCAAAAACCCCAAAAAACAAAGTACAGTAAAGTAAAATAAAATAAAATATTGTAGTCAATTTCCAAAGTAAATACGTAGGAATATCAAATTATCAAAAAGTTTCAATAAGACTAGGAAATTTGAAGGATTTGAAGATTTAACTTAGAATGTGACTTTTTGGGTTGCTATCTATGAATTTTCCTCTACAAAGTGAATTCTTGTTCTTTACAGTAACTCCTGCTTTATCCAAAAATGTTTAAACCATTAAAACAGAAACCATTGAATTCAACTTTGCAATGTATCTAGAGATAATCTCCCATATAAATATTGCGCAATGGTGTATTTCCATTCATATGTTTTCTGCCTATCGTTCATTGTTCAGCAGTGTTACAAAGAGATAGGTAGAGGTATGAAAGGCTATTTAAACTATTGAACGCCATTTTATTCTTGCAATCTAATGGCCTAGAAAAGAAGTTGGAAGGAAAAAGGAAAGAAAGAAAGGGAGGAATTCTTCCCTTTTCTCCCATGGCTTTTCCAATTAGTCACTTAACATTTTTAAAGGACATTTCCTTCCCATCTGTCACCCTGCAATAAATATATAGCAGCAGATGTAGAATACTCACATTCTGTGACCATGCTGACAATATAGAATGCAGTAATTTATATAAATATACAGCCAAGCACTCTTGAAAAGAGAAACCAAGTTATCTATATATTTTGCCACATCATTTGGAATAGACTAGTTGCCTCCTGATGAGCCACTTTAAATGACTGTATGAATATGACTTGTGTTTTAACATAGATTGAAAATCAGAAAAGATTAAAATAGATTAACTAGAGTACCACACTCAACTATCTTACACAAAATAAGACATCAGAGCCTTCTAGCTCAGCACTTTCTATATCTATTGTCAGTGGTTATCTATCATTTCAGTGATGGAATTTCAATAAGCCTAATTACAACCTGGAACATTTGACATGAAAACTCTACATTGTACAGGTAGTTCTCGACTTACAACAGTTCTTTTAGAGACCCTTCAAAGTTACAATGGCACTGAAAAAAGTGACTGATGACCTTTTTCAGAGTTACAACCTTTGTAGCATCCCTATGATCAGTGATCAAAATTCAGATGCTTGGCAATTGGTTCATATTTATTGCTGTGTCCCAAGGTCATGTGATCACCTTTTGCAACATTTCAGGCAAAGTCAATGGAAAAGCCAAATTCATTTAACAGGGGTCAATATACCAAGCAAATGACCCTTTGGGATCCCCATATCAAAACAACATACTTTATGTGAGGCCAGAACCTGAAAGTAACATTTAACTCAGCACAGTACTTAAATAAAATGATTCGGTTGAGATCTGCATATGTGGGACTAATTGAGGTAGATTGTAAGGGTGACACCGAAATAAAAAATTATGTCATTTTATTCTATTTTATATATTTATATATTAAATTATATTGTATCTTATCCTATAACTATTGTATTTTACCTTACTCTTATTTTAAATTATTTGTATAAGGTTTTATTGGTGATATGTGTTTGCACCTTGTGCTTTTTATTATTATTATTATTATTTATTAGATTTCTATACCGCCCTTCTCCCGAAGGACTCAGAGTGGTTTACAGCCAAAAATAAAACAGTAACAATATACAATTAAGAACAAATTAAAAAACTTATTATACAATTGGCCGGAATTATAAAACATTTAAAAACTAAAAACCCATTAAAATTCATCTAAAATTTAGAAATTTAAAAAAATTTAACAAAAAACTTAGGCCAGCCCCGTGCGAGTAAATAAATACGTTTTCAACTCGCGGCGAAAGATACGAAGATCAGGTATTTGGCGCAAACCAGGGGGAAGTTCGTTCCAGAGGGTAGGAGCCCCCACAGAGAAGGATCTTCCCCTGGGGGCTGCCAGCCGACATTGTTTGGCGGACGGCACCCTGAGAAGTCCCTCTCTGTGTGAGCGTACGGGTCGGTGGGAAGAATGGGGTAACAGTAGGCGGTCCCGTAACTACCCAGACCCTAAGCCATGGAGCGCTTTGAAGGTGGTAACCAAAACCTTAAATATGGCCTATAGGCTAATCAAAGCTATCATTTAAAATCATATTTTATCCCAATTTCATTTTAAATTGTATTTTATCCAATTCCATTTTAAATTGTTTTTATCAAATTTTAGTAATAATTTGTGTCTGGAACTCTGCACTTTGATATGACCCAAGGGCTAATCAATAAAGTAAACTCTTAAACTTATCAGCCGGGTTACTAACTTATCAACTGCAGTGAATCACTTAACAACAATGGCAAGAAAGGTTATAAAATGGAGCAAAACTAACTTAACAACAGAAATATTGAGCTTAATTGTGTTCATAAATCGAAGACTACCTGTTAGGTTGACGGTTCTCCTATTAAACGTTGACAAAAAAAACAACAACAACCCACAATAATGTGGGTTAACACTACCATTCGTTCCATAAAGTCTTGGTTTCCATAATTTGCAGATTTGGATTTTAGTTTTCTGCTGAAAACAGGAATGGAGACTTTAATTGGATGAGGGAGCAATGCCAAACCCTTATCCCTTCTGATTTCATCCCTTTTGCCACTTCCTTGGTTTCCTCCCACCCTTTCTTCTTTTTATTTATTCAAAGCATCCATGAATCAGTTAGGAGTCAGCAAAAAGAGAGCATTAATGAGATCATTTTCACTGAAATTGACTCATTACCATGCTGACTTCCAACATTTTGTGACAGTCATGAACTCGTTTCTTCTCAAGGCATGTTTGTCTCATTGCCTCTTTGGAAATAATGAGGCTTTTAAAACATAAAATGGCATTTGTTTTTTTCCTCCAGAAAAAAAATAAAATTCAGCGCTACAGCAAAGCCTGAAGTTCCGTTCTGAGCTCGCTAAACTACAAGACTTGTTTCTTTAAAGCCAAAGGGCAACCAGGTTTATGCAGTGGATGAAAACTACAGTAGGGTTATAAGAAAAAAAAAGATACACAGAGGCCTTTCTCAACCTATTCAAACATCTTTTTTTAAAAAAAATAAAATGGTTAGCATAATTGATACTTTCAGGAATCAATTAAGAGAAGCTACCCTCATTTTGTGGACGCGGTAGCTCAGTGGTTAAGATGCTGAGCTTGTTGATCAAAAGGTTGGCAGTTCAGCAGTTCAAATCCCTGTGCCATGTAACGGGGTGAGCTCCTGTTACTTGTCCCAGCTTCTGCCAACCTAGCAGTTCGAAAGCATGTAAAAAATGCAAGTAGAAAAATAGGGACCACCTTTGGTAACAGCATTCAGTGTGCCTTTGGCATTTAGTCATGCTGCCCATGTGACCACGGAGATGTCTTCAGACAGCACCAGCTCTTCGGCTTTGAAATTGAAATGAGCACTGCCCCCTAGAGTTGGGAATGACTAGCACCTATGTGCGAGAGGAACCTTTACCTTTATCTTTACCCTTATTTTTCTTTGCCATCTATTATTCAGAGTGGCGGAGCTCTGCGTTGGTGTGGTCGGTGTTGGGGGCAACAGCTGGTGTTTGCGGCTGCCTGCGATGGCGGCGGTGGTGGCGGGGCTGTTTCCCCCCCCCCCCATGGAGCTCTGTGGTGCCTTGGGGGCTCTCCTGGTAGTTCCCTGAGCGGTGCTGGAAGCCGAGGCGGTGGCGCCGGCGCCACCTTTTTTGGCGGTTGTGCTAACGTGGACGGCATCCCGCAATGGCGATGGCGGCTGCTCTCCTTCCCCCTCCTGGAATCTTTGCCTGAGCCCCGGGTGGCTGACTGGGGATTGTCGGTTGGGTCTGGCGGCGATGGTGTCTCCCGACGGCGGATGGCGCGGTTGGCGCGGCCTTGGTCGGCGGCGGCTGCAGTGGTGATCTCCCACCCCACATCAATATTCTACCATCTTAGTTCCACCCGGGTTCTCATCATCTCCATTATCATCGTTAAGAACTCCTGTTTGCAGCCGGTGTTCTGTCTAGTCATTGTACCATCTTTTAACTTCTTGAAAAACCAGGATTCTGCCACTCTTCAGGACTCCCGGGATGTACTCGTCGAAACAACTTCTTGCACTGCGATATACCCCCCTCTCACAGATTTGGCCCTCCTCTCTATCGAGGGCCTACCTCGATGACGGATTTTGGAATCCCGAGAGGTGGCATGCAGCTAAGAGAGGGTTAAGGGGTTTTTTAAATGTGATTTTACAGAAATTTTTAACTAATTCGACCAAAGGATTTTTAAGGCGTGGGTTGGGTGGGTGGGGACACCCACAGGGGGTTAGGCTGGTCCCTTCTAAGGTTCGTGGTTTGGAGGTCTCTGAAATGGAGGCAAAGGATGAGGCTAAGACTCAACCATGTATGGGCATTTCCATCGGCACGGTACGAGGGAGGGGCAGATATGGCGGAAGCGGGGGCTCATATCATGTTCGGGGAGTGCGCGCTCGCTGTTTGTGAGCGATCGTGCACTCCGGGCCCCCAGGCTTTACTCGTTCCCCGAGTGGCCATATTCCCCGGAACCTGGACCTTTGGCTGATGCTATGCAATGCCAGGTCCGTTATGAATAAAGCCCCCCTCATAGCCGATCTTATTCAAGAGGGGGGTGCGGACCTGATGGGCATTTCGGAGACCTGGTTGGGCACAGAAGGGGGGGTTCCCCTTACTGAGATGTGCCCACCAGGCTTCCGTGCATTCCATCAGTTGAGGGCCCAGGGTAGGGGTGGGGGGGTAGCGGTTGTTATAAACGAGGGTCTAGAACTGAGGGAGGTCACTGTCCTGCAGATAGCCAGTTGTGAATCCCTCCTTGTGAAGTGGGGCCATGGGGTGCAGGTGGGCGTGCTGATTGCGTTCCTGGCTCCTTGCTACGTAACAGCAGCCCTGCCCGAGCTGTTGGAGATGATAGCCGGGATGGCGGTTGAGACTCCCAGACTTATGGTTATGGGGGATTTCAACCTGCCCTCAGTGGGCGAATCATCAACGACAGCTTGGGAGTTCATGGCTTCCATGACGGCCTTGGACCTGACCCAGATAGTTAACAGTCCCACCCACATTGGGGGTAACACTCTGGACTTAATTTTTATCTCGGGACAGTGGCTTAATGATCTGGAGTTAGGGGATTTAATTTTTAAACCCCTGTCATGGTCAGGTCACTTACTCCTTCAGCTAGACTTTCGTACCACTACACCACACCACAGGGAGACGGTGCCGATTCAATGGTCCCGTCTCAGGCTCCTGATGGACCCAGAGAGGTTTCTGATGGAGCTTGGGCCGTTTCCCAGGGAATTAGCCCATGGCTCGGCCGAAGAACTGGTGGCCGCCTGGGAAGAGGCGGCGGCCGGGCTTTGGACCGCGTCGTGCCTTTGCGGCCTCTGACCTGGCGCCGAACTCGACCAGCTCCTTGGTATAATGAGAAGCTGAGAGAGATGAAGCGCCGGAAAAGACGCCTAGAGAGTGTTTGGAGGTCCAGCTGCTCTGAATCCGACCGAACACCAGTGAGGTCTTATATTCAGACCTACCTAGTGGCAATAAGAAGGGCAAAACATAACTTGGAAGCCTGAATAGTACAATAAGCCTCTGGTGGCTCAGCAGACTAAGTCTGTTATTAACAGCAGCTGCTTGCAATTACTGCAGGTTCTAGTCCCACCAGGCCCAAGGTTGACTCAGCCTTCCATCCTTTATAAGGTAGGTAAAATGAGGACCCAGATTGTTGGGGGCAATAAAGTTGACTTTGTATATAATATACAAATGGATGAAGACTATTGCTTAACACAGTGTAAGCCGCCCTGAGTCTTCGGAGAAAGGCGGGATATAAATTCAAATAAATAAATAAAATAAATAAAATAAATAAAAAACTATTTTTCCGCTCTTATTGCATCAGCAGATAATTGCCCAGCCACCCTGTTTAGGGTGATCCGCTCCCTGCTTACGCAGGAGGCTCGGGAGGACCTCTTGCAGGGGCGTGCTGAGAATTTTTTACAGTATCTGTCCGATAAAATCGCTCGGATCCGGGACGGACTGGATGCTTATTGGATAGATTCAGGTGGGATGACGGGGACGGGTCTTGCGGATATTTCCTGGACTGAGTTTGATCCTGTGACTCTCGACGACATGGACAGGTTGTTGGGTAGGCTGAATCCAACCACATGTTTATTTGACCCGTGTCCCTCCTGGTTGGTACTGGCCACATGGGAGGTTACACAAGGCTGGCTCCTGGGAGTTACCAATGCTTCCTTGTTGGGGGGCACTTTCCCCACTGCCTTGAAAGAGGCGGTGGTGAGGCCCCTCCTCAAGAAGCCTTCCCTGGACCTAGCTGTATTGGTGAACTATCGTCCAGTCTCCAACCTTTGCTTTTTGGCGAAGGTTGTTGAGAGTGTGGTGGCATATCAGCTTCCCCAATACCTGGAGGAAACTGTCTATCTAGACCCGTTCCAGTCCAGCTTCAGACCTGGATACAGCACGGAGATGGCTTTGGTCGCGTTGGTGGATGACCTCTGGAGGGCTCGGGACAGGGGATGTTCCTCTGTCCTGGTCCTTTTAGATCTCTCAGCGGCTTTTGATACCATCGACCATGGTATCCTGCTGCGGCGGTTAGTGGGATTGGGGGTGGGGGGCACTGTTTATCGGTGGTTCTTCTTCTATCTCTCGGACCGTTCGCAGACGGTGTTGGCAGGGGGGCAGAGATCGACCTCAAGGTACCTCACTTGTGGGGTGCCACAGGGGTCGGTTCTCTTGCCTCTCCTGTTCAACATCTACATGAAGCCGCTGGGCGAGGTTATCCGTGGTTTCGGGGTGGAATATCATCTGTACCCTGATGATACTCAGCTGTACATTTCCACCCCGAACCACCCCAACAAAGCTGTCGAGGTGATGGGCCGGTGTCTTGAAGCCGTGTGGGTCTGGATGGGGAGGAACAGGCTCCAGCTCAACTCCTCCAAGACAGAGTGGGTGTGGGTTCCGGCATCCCGGTACAGTAAGCTTACGCCATCGCTGACCATTGGGGGTGAGGAATTGACCCCCAGGGGGAGGGTGTGCAACTTGGGCATTCTCCTGGACGATCGGCTGTCCTTAGAGGAACATTTGACGGCCGTCGCCAGGGGAGCATTTTATCAGGTTCACCTGATTCGCCAGTTGCGCCCCTTCCTAGACCGGGACTCCTTACACACGGTCACTCACGCCCTCGTTACTTCCTGCCTGGACTATTGCAATGCTCTCTACATGGGGCTCTCCTTGAAAAGCACCAGGAGGCTCCAGCTAGTCCAGAATGCGGCTGCGCGGGTGATTTTAAATGGGTTTTATGTCAGTCTATGACCGTTTTAGTTTGATTCGGCCTATTAAATATTTGTTTTTAATTCTGTTTTAAACTTGTTGTTTATACTTTGTGTTTTAAATATGACTGTAAACCGCCTTGAGTCCTTCGAGAGAAGGGCGATATAGAAATTAAATTATAAATAAAATAAAGAGTCAAGCTCCTGGAAATGGAAGATCCATTTAGTTATCATTGCTAAAAACATTGCTAATTGAAGTCTTGAATTGGTCTAAAGTAGTTGTTTTTAAAAACTTCTTTGCAACTCAGAAAGCTGCCACATGCTCCTTTGAACCATTTCTCCATCTAGTCCACCTCAGCAGGACATTTTGTAGTCTAATTTGAAGATGCAAAGAATTGTACCCTTTTATTTCCCAAGCATGTATTATATAGAGATTATATCCCATGGCAAGAAATCTGTAAGCAGAAGATATTTTACTTTCTTGAATAATATGAAGCTAAATTGGATAATAAAATTTGAGCTGCAAAACTCTAGAGAACCAGTAGATAGAAATAAACAGTTTTGTCTATCTCTTTGCTGCTATCTTCTGGTAGACTAAATAATTCCATCCAGATTTGGATAGCCTAATTTTAATTATATGCTTCGTAGAACTGTACTCTGGTTAGATTTATTGATGGTTTTCCTTGTGACTTGCAGTCAGAACCACACAATAGGTACCCAACCAAATACTGTTTGTGCATTTTATTTTGTGCCAATATTTTAGTATTGTCATGGTTTATAGCCAAACAAATACAAAGCACTGTTATCATAACTCAATGACATATTTTATTTAAATAAAGTATTTTTTCTGGACTGCCCTGAAACTGCTGTCAATGAAGTAGATTGGCTAGAAGAAATCCTTTGTGATTTAAGAGCAGACACAGTCTAGGTCTTCGCATACGACATTATTTCATTTTTACAAGTTACATTACAATCATGTATTCTAACAACTCAAATGTTTGATCACTATCTCTGAAGGCAGTACGTTTGTAACAGAATATGTATTTTATTGAGCTTTTATCTTTCATGCTATTGTTGCACATTCTCCATTATCAACGTTTTGTGTACAGATATATAATCAGATTTAGGAAAGGCATCTTTTTGGTAAGTGTGGCATTTGTCCCGTGGGCCTATGCTGTGCTTGGACAAATATAGAATGTGCGATTAAAACAGGAATTAAAACAGCTTAAAATGATTCATGCTCAAAAATCACTGCATTTTACGTATTTCTCTCTCACGCACACATAGAAGGGCTGAGATCATTATCTTACACTAAGCCACAATACTTAAGATATTGTGTAACCTCAGCTATTATAATTTAGTAAATGTCGCATACCTGCTGATTGATTTGATAAAATGTGGTTAAACAAATAAGAACGTAGCAATAGTTACCATACCACAACAAGAGATTATGCAAAAGCAACATTTGCAGTGTTTGGATTGATGCACAGTTCCCCTCCTCCAGCCTTCTTGTACTGTACATCTTTATTTTAAAATCAAATTGGGGTTAGACAAAGCACCCTTAAAATCCTTAGGGCCATGGTGGCACAGTGGTTAGAATATAGTCCTGCAGGCTATTTCTGCTGACTGCCAGCTGCCAGCAGTTCGGCAGTTCGATTCTCACCGGCTCAAGGTTGACTCGACTTTCCATCCTCTCCTAGTCAGTAAAATGAGAACCCAGATTTTTGGGGGCAATATGTCTGTAAACTGCTTAGAGAGGTCTGTGAAGCAGTATATAAGTCTAACTGCTATTGCTAAAACAAACAACTGTTCCTTTGTTCTTTAACATATCTTCAAACAAGGTACTGCTCGTGGTATACTTGGACACCTGTTAACAAAGCAGTCATCTTTTTTCATTATTTTTATTAATTAAGGCACATTTCTAAAGTAGAATATATGTATAGGAGACAGAGAGATAGAATTGTTCCATTGTTCACATACAGTGATTGGGACAGCTGGATCATTTGGAAACAAAGAAGCTGAGAATTCTGAATGCATCTGTCTCACCCAGCTAATTTGCACTTGCAAAAATCTAAAAAGAAGTTTAAAGAATATCAAGACAAATTTGTAAACATCCTTAATAATGAGAGAGACTCTTTATTCCATTGTATCCCACTTACCTAAGAATCAATAGCATTGGCAATGAATTGTGAATGAGAAGTGTAGTTCTTTATTATGGGCAAATATTTGAGTCATGCCTGTAATTAGATTATATTAACTGTGGATATGCTTATCTGGGTTTTTTTAAAAAACAAAAAAACAAAAAACTGAATATTTATTTCAAAAGCAGCATACCTAGGTCAGCAGTGGAGATTGTTGCATAAGTACAAATAAATTCTGATTTATTAACATACAATATTTATTAAATAAGCAAGGAACTTGTTCTGAGTTTTTGCCAACTCTGCAGGGTAATTATTTAAATAAGTTGTAAACATGACCTACAAACTGTGGACATTAGTATCTTTTTAAGAAGAGCTGCAACATAATGAATAATGCATAAAGAAAGTTATGCTGTGTTGCAAGGGACATGTGCATCGGAGTGCTTGTTTAGACTGGGAAAGGAGATTACAAACCACAAAACTGGCTCCAGTAAAAAAATAGGATGAACAGGAAGGAAGTGGGAAAAAAAAACATGGTGGTGACATTTTATCAGTGTTCTTACTAATGTGTGTGGATCCAAAATCATTGTGTGGGATTTGTTGTCTGGTTTGAAATGACTGTAAGCCAAAACTTATAAAAGGAAACAATGGTAATTTTATTCATTACTTTGCAAAGAGGGTGCACCATGCACACACAGGTAAAATGGACACACCTTAACCATCAATATCCTTTCTTTAGATTCCCTATCACTTTCGCA
Organism: Ahaetulla prasina; assembly: GCF_028640845.1. Taxonomy (NCBI): domain Eukaryota; kingdom Metazoa; phylum Chordata; class Lepidosauria; order Squamata; family Colubridae; genus Ahaetulla; species Ahaetulla prasina. The sequence goes on along the minus strand of NC_080541.1, from coordinate 90,193,099 downwards.
AGTTTGCCTCCTGCCCTTTCCTCATTGGCTGATTACTCAGGACGTCACAATCAATCTGAGGTGCCTAAAGTGAATACATTTTTCCCTGCCCTTTATTTACAATTTATCTATAATAATTATTAGTTTCTAGGGTTTGTCTCTAGTTGCCAGAAAATTCCAGATAAAACCAGTTTTGAACATAACAAGGGCCTCTCATCCTTTCATTCCTATGTGCAGTTTTAGGCTTGAGATTAGATATGATAATTACATAGTGTATTCATCCCTAGTGCCGCATAACGGGGTGAGCTCCTGTTACTTGTCCCAGCTTCTGCCAACCTAGCAGTTCGAAAGCACGTAAAAGATGCAGGTAGAAAAATAGGGACCACCTTTGGTGGGAAGGTTACAGTGTTCCGTGCGCCTTTGGCGTTTAATGATGCCGGCCACATGACCACAGAGATGTCTTTGGACAGCCTGGCTCTTCGGCTTTGAAACGGAGATGAGCACCGCTCCCTAGAGTCAGGAACGACTAGCACATAAGTTTGAGGGGAACCTTTACCTTTACCTTTATTCATTTCAAATATTAGTATGTCCTTCTACAATTTCTGTAAAACCTATACTCCTTTCTCCTTTCCCACATTTGTTATTAGAATAACAACTGCATAGATTTTTCTGGAGCACCACATCCAGGAGACCTTGCTCATGGCTTGGTCACTTCACTATAGATTACTGTTGAGGAAGCCCTTGAAAACCACCTATGATCTACAACTAGTTCAGAATGTGATGGAGTACACAGTGACAGATGCCCATAGATTTACTAATGTTATACTTCTATTCTGTGTACTATATTGCCTCCTGGTTTCCTTTTCGGTGCAATTAAAGGTGCTGGTTATATGGAACAGGGCCAAATTATCTGCAGGACTGCTTCTTCCTAAGAACTACTCATTTTAACAAATGTGATAGGACGGACATGCTCCTAGTTCTTCCCTTAAGCATTGCCATCTCACGGGATCTAAGAAGTGTGCCTTTTGTGACAACCTCTGCAGGGACATCTGTCCCTGTGAAGTTTGACAGGCCTTGATCTTCCTAGTCTTCTAAATATCACTTAAGACCTGGCTTTTCACCCAAGCACTGGGATAGAGTGAGATCGATGATGGTTTTATGATAGGCTGCTTGTTAAAATTTACTATGGTGCCAGGTTGTTGGGTTTTTGTTTTTTTTTACTATCTGTGGATTTAATTGATGATTGGGAGCTGCCCAGAATTTGATATGAGATGGACAGCTATATAAATGTTGTAAATAAATAATAAAATAAATAAGAGATAAGTTCCTTGCCTAATTCTGTACTATCAGAATACTTCTATTCCCTTTGCAAGTACAGAAGATTAGAAACTTGTTTTTATGCACGCACATATTGGCAAAATGGAGCAGCTGTTGTAATAAAGGCGAATAACTTCATATCCAGTACTCTGCCAAATGAATGTAAGACCAGGAAGGAAGACTATTTTAGTAAAACAGAACAGAGTGTAGGAAGGATGCTGCATTCATCATTGGATGAATCACTCTGTATTTTTAAAGTACTTATTTCTCTTTATAAACCAGATCAAGGTAACACAGCACTTCAGTTACATTGTAAGGAGACTATTTTTTTTTCCTACTGCAACTAGAAAACACAGGTCCTTAGACAAAACTGTTGATTCCAGTGGAAATGAGTGAAATTAAGTTGCAAATGCTGAGAGTACAGAACCCATATTTAAATGATAATTCTAATTTAAAGTACCAGCAGTAAATTTTACTTACCCAATGTGTTGACCTTAGGTCAGGGGTTTCAAACTGGCAGCCCACAGGCCAGATGCATCACGTGCAGGCCACGCCCACCCCAACTCCGTGAATGGGAAAAAACATTATGAAACATGACATGACAGCAATGTGACGTGGCAAGTTTGACACCTGTGCCTTAGGTAATGGGTGGCTAAAGGACAAAATATGGGAAATGATAATCATAGAAGATGTTAAGAATCTTCCCTTGACCTACATCCTCATGTTCTTATAGTGGAGGAGGATATTAGATAATAGATTGTTTTTATGGTGGAGGAGCAGGGGTGAAATCTACTTACCTTCCTTACTGGCTCGGGAGTGCATGCATCACATGCGCACACAGACCTTCTGCGCATGTACAAAACCTTCTGCGCATGTACAGAAGGTCAAAAACACATTACTTCCTGGTTAAAACCAGGAAGTAATGACACCCAGGCAGGTGGGCGAAGCTTTGCTCTGCCATCGCTATTGGATCGCTGAACTACGGGCGCGATCGCTACCGGATCGCGCAATCCGGTCCAATCCGGTAGCATTTCACCCCTGTGGAGGAGGACATTGTATAATAGATTGTCCTGGCAGGTAAGACTAAACTTTTGGAATCTTTACCACTGAAGCAGGATCCCACTTCTTGGTTGTTTTATTTTGTTTCCATTTTTGGCTAGGGAAGAAATGAGCAGCCCCATGTGATTATTGTAAATATTGGAAGGGGAAACTTGTCTCCAGGTCATCTATACATTTAGTGAGAGAAATTGTTCTGTGGGATAGGACTTCTTTCCTCACTTGTTCCTTTTATAGCAGCAGATGTGTTTGGCAGTCACTGCACACCTATTTTCTCTTTTGTCATGGAAAATGAAAGATCTGGGCATCAAATAACCAAAGGTCATCCAAAACAGATTGCAAATTTCAGTACCTCTAGCTAGAAAAGATGCCTGTCTTTAGCGTTAGCAGTTAGACTTATATACTGCTTCATAGTGTTTTTTACAGCCCTCTCTAAGCAGAGGGACGTGGTGGCTCAGTGGCTAAGAAACTGAGCTTGTCGATCAAAAGGTCGGCAGTTCAGCAGTTCGAATCCTTAGTGCCACATAACGGGGTGAACTCCCATGTCCCAGCTTCTGCCAACCTAGCAGTTTGAAAGCATGTAAAAAATGCAAGTAGAAAAATAGGGACCACCTTTGGTGGGAAGGTAACAGCATTTAGTTATGCTGGCCACATGACCATGGAGACGTCTTCAGACAGCACTGGTGCTTTGGCTTTGAAATGGAGGTGAGCACTGACCCCTAGAATCAGGAACGACTAGCACATATGTGCAAGGGGAAACCTTTATCTTTACCTAAGCAGTTTACAGAATCAGTGTAATGACACCAACAATCTGGGTTCTATTTTACCAACCTTGGAAGGATAGAAGACCAAGTCAACCAGTTGAAGTTTTTCCCCAGGTCAGCAGACTAATTCCTTTTCCAGGAATATTACAGGCATTCAGATTGGATTTCAACATGATAGTTATATTGCCTGAGTATCCATCACCTTGTGGCAGGAGTGGGGGGTGGATAGTGGAAATCATTATCTTGTTCCTACTTAATTTTACCTAGCAATCAAGGCATAATTTTGCCCAAAGCTTTAGAGTAAATGGCACAATATGCTTGTATGTAGAAAAAATCAAGATGGATTTGTTGCAAAGTGCTGAGTTTAGAGTGTTGGGATTTCATTTTGTGGCTTTTCAGTAGGAGGTATTTATTTATATTAAACATGTTTTTTAAAATATTTAAACAACAAAAAAAAGGAAAATGGATAAAAAAGTAACGTATAAGTAAATAAAGGAAGGATTTAAAAAGTAGGAGGGATGATGCAAAGTCTGGATGGAGCTGAACATGCTTTTTTCTGGCATATGGATCATGGTCTATTACTCTTCTGAAAGGAATCATGGTGCGCTAAAGTAACAGTGAGCAACTTTAATGGCCTTTGATATCTGTGTTCCCATAAGTAATATATGCAGAATGGCATATGAACAGCTGTTTATTCATTTGTTCAACATTAAAGACTGAATATTTTTTTTTCTGCTGCTGACAAGTCTTTATCAGATAAGTTCTTCAAGCAGTAGCCACCATCTGTCAGCATTCTTTGCTTTTTTCCCTTTCAGGAGAAACTTCTCTTGTGTATCACATTATTAGATGTCATCTCTTGTTGTAATAAAATAAGAATTTGAATTTATGAAAAAAAAATCTAGAATATAGACTAATAGAGTAGGAATGGGTCTTGGAGGTCTTCTAGTCCAACCCTTGCTTGAGCAGGAGACACTACACTTTCAGATACATAGTTGTCCAGTCTCTTTTTGAAAGCCTCCAGTGATGGAGCATCCACAACTTCTGAAGGCAAGCTATTCCATCGTTCGATTGCTCTCACCATTAGGAAATGTCTCCTTAATTCTAGGTTGCTTCCTTAGCTAGTTTCCATCCATTCTCATCTTTCCTTTTGGTTTCTAGAATGTAGTTTGATCCCCTTGTCTTTGTAGGAGCCCCTCAAATATTGGAACACTACCCTCATATCACCCCTAGTCCTTCTTTTCAATAGATTAGACAAACCCAATTCTTGCAACTTTTCTTTGTATGTTTTATCTCCAGCCTTCTAATCATCTTTGTTGGACTTTTTTGAACTCTTTCCAGACACTCAATACCACTTTTATATTGTGGTGATGTAGGAATTTAGCACCCACCCCCCTCCTAGAAGAATGAAATATTTTAGAAAATATTTAAAAAGGCAGAATATATTTCCATGGATGAGAAATGGAGAAACATGTTTTAAAGACAAAGCAGCTTCCTGACTCCCCCCCCACCTTTGTCAATGGGCCATTAAAGCCTCAGCCAAACCCACTCATTTCCCCCACCTTTGTCAATGGGTCAGAGGTAGAAACTCATTCTCCCCACCTTTGTCAATGGGCCATCATCTGCAACATAATAGAATCCATCTAGCAACAGAAACTCACCACATGGCAAGGCTCAGGCAAGCTTGAGGGACAACCTACAATGTTAACTAAGACCCCTAGACCACCTGGGAGTTTGACAGCCAATCAGGATACTCTTCCTGTGCCCCAGAAAGTTCAAAGCTCAGAAAAAGCATAAAGCCAGGGAGCACACAGGATCTCAGCCCCTTTTCTGTTCAGGAACTCAAGCCATGTGATCCTGACCACCATTAAACCATCTTTCCAAGCAGTCTCCAAGTTTCCAGTGTCTTTGTCCCCACTTGGAACTGAACCCAGATGGATATTTCTTCCAACAGTGATCAGAACGGGATGCAGTATTCCATTCTCTGGTGAGTTTCTTGCTTTGGGAGCTAGGGTTTCTTATATTAGTCAGTAGCCGTGAAACTAAGCTAGTCTAAAACTGGAAAGATGGCTGCTGGAGTGAAAGAGAAAAGAAATCTATTACTGATTTTCCTTTATCTAACCTACAAAATGGATACTCCCATTAGAAACAATAATACATTCTGCCCCTTTTTGGCATTTAATCAAGTACGTCAGAGTTACTTGCCACCCAGAAAATGTATCTCACATTATTCCCTTTCAGAATAAGCAGCTTTATATAAGATTCAGGATAAAGATGAGAAGTAATAGGCAAAAGAATTGAAAGGCAGGAGAGAGAAAAATGGAATTAAATCTAATTTACACCAAAACTACTTACTCCGTATCTTTTTATCCTTTATATCTAGGCTTATCCATGCTTTGTTAATTCATGCTGATGAGTTTGGCATGCTATCTGAAATTTCCCTATAAGAAATGTAGAGAGGTAGCTTTCATCCCTTTAAATTGTCCCCAGTCTCTCCTTGAAATATGTTACGGAAAAAATGTGTTGTGTGATGTCATTGCTCTGCACACCTCTTCAACCAAAAGGTGCTTTACGAGACAAAGTTGGACTATGCAAAGACTGCTGTTCTCATGTTGGGCAGTGAATCTAGCCAGCTGTTACAAAGCAGCGAGGGTAATAAAATAATATTAGCAGTTTTCATGGCTCTAATAACTTCTAATTAGACCCACAGAGGAGTCGCTGACCCTGGCAGGAAAATCAATCAGGAGGCATAAAGTCCCTTTTTGCCATAGGACAGTTTGGTGTGAAACCAGCCAGATGACAGTCCTTTGCTGCTTTTCAGAGTTGCTGGTATGCTTTTGGACTTTGTAATCTTTGTAATTTGGCAGCTCCAAAGAGTTTCATGGAGATTTGTTCAGCCTGTAGATTAATGGCAATGTCCCTGCAAATTAAAAAAAAATCCCTCTCCACCCAGAACAGCTTGCAGAGCACATTGGATCTGGTCCAAACGGGTTTTTTTGAGTATTCTGTCCTGAGCAAAGTATTCCCCGTACGATTGGGGAAACTCAAAAGTTCTGCTGCTCTGAGTCCCCCTCTCCACATCTTGAAGTATCCACGAGCCCACAAAGTTTCAACATAAACTCAGCTGGAATGGGAAAATGAACTGTCTCAGCCATTCACCTGTTAACAGGCATCTACATAAAGAATCCAGATTAGAGTGAAATGAGTATTTAATGAAGTAAAAAAGTAATTAATTTTTTAACACTTGTTTGGTGTGAAAGCAAAAAATAGAATGAGCTTTTCCCCACTTCTGTCACTTCTGCATATTGCTGGAAATGTATATAATGAGAGGGAAAAGTGTTATTAGCCTTGCCAAGCTCCAAACCAGAGACTGGTTCTATAAAGTTGAAATTGCAGACAAAAGAGTCAATTAAACCCAACCAAAATTGCCCCCTTCCCAAACTGACAAACCAATGAGGCGTGAGAGATTGGATACATGCTGTCATCTCGATCATTTTCTCCAAAGGTAATTTAGTGAAGGAAATATTCAAAGGCGAAGGTGTGTTGTTATTGTTATTTTGAATCAGAATTGCCTAAGTCACAGGACTTCTAAAAATTGTCACCAAATTAAATTGTGTAATGTGATGGAAGGGGGAAATGATTCAATACATGGGAAGCAACAATCTTAAAATGGGTTTAGAGAATAGAAATAGAAATAGAAATAGAAATAGAAATAGAATAGAATAGAATAGAATAGAATAGAATGGAATGGAATGGAATGGAATGGAATGGAATGGAACGGAACGGAACGGAACGGAACGGAACGGAACGGAACGGAACGGAATAGAATAGAATTCTTTATTGGCCAAGTGTAATTGGACACACAAGGAATTTGTCTTGGTGCATATGCTCTCAGTGTACATAAAAGAAACTTCATCAAGAAACATAGGGTACAACACTTATTGATAGTCATAGGGTACAAATAAGCAATCAATCAGGAAACAATCAATATAAATATAAATTGTAAGGATACAAGCAACAAAGTAACAGTCATACAGTCATAAGTGGAAGGAGGCGGGTGATGGGAACGATGAGAAGATTAATGGTAGTGCAGACTTAGTAAATAGTAAATGACATTAACATTTACATTTAATTAAGATAAACTTAGTTCTGGTCCTGCCTTTGCCCACTCTTGTATTTAATTTTCATTTTGTGGAAAGTGAAAGCTGATACGTTGCCTCAAGAAGATACATATTTTCTGTGGAGGATTGCCAAGTGGAGTATTAGCATTTCCTGTGGTTGGTGCAGTGTCTATATCCAATTTGTGCATCCTGTTATCTTATTGGCTCCTCTCTCCAAACCCACCAGACCAAAATAAAATGCTGGTCACCATTCTCTTCCTCAGAATAATAATTTCTAAGTCATGGTGGAGAGGTAAGCAGCCAGAAGTCATTAACAGTTACCTAGCACCATATATGGCAGTAAATCTTTTATGCAGGTTGCATTTTTGAGAGCAAGTCAGCAAGTAAACAAACAAAAACCAGAAGGCATATCTACTCCCAACTACCACAAATGGGCCCTTGCTCTATAAACATTTTGTAGGATGTTCTCTTCCCTGGAATTTAACATGCACATCCCAAGTACTGTTTGCAGCGTTGATAAGTTCTAGTTTCCTTACTCCAACAGATAATACCTATCTATTCTGGTACACCAACAATTTGATTCCAGAGTATAGAAAGGAAGAAAGCAGAATGGCATGTGCAAATGAACCATGGGAAAGTTTTATACTATTGGTGGGCAGAAGAATGGGAGTGGGCAGACGAAGGAATCATTTCAAACTTCTCTAAAGGAAGAATATCATTTTGATGTGGGTGAGCAACATCAGAAGTGCATCTCTTTTTTATTTGCCTTCAACACTTATTTTATTTTGTTCAAGAGCGGTAGCTGGAGAAGCCATAGTGTATTTAATTCAATGTCATTTTTGAATCTTTAACAATGGCTCAGACTTAGCATTCTAGGGTAGAGTGGGAGAAAAATGGTAACTGTTGCATGGACACACAAACAGGTTGACAGAGGAGGCAGAATTTGTAAAATGTTTTTTTGAAATACTTTACTTTTTCTAAGATGGGAAGCCTAAGTGGAGGATGGAGGGTTGAGAGCATTTCAGAAATATTTCAGAAAAAACAAAAGTAAGCTTAAGCAATGTTGTCTCTCGTCTAAAAATGTATTGGAAGTTTGTGCCACCTCTTTTTTCGTTTCGTTTCGTTTCGTTTCGTTTCCTTTCTTTGTTTTTGTTTGTTGTATGAGTTTCAATTTCTATTTAATTAGTTAGTAGTGAAGTTCTTCTTTCAGGAAGGGAGGGAGGAATGAATGAATTAATGAATTAGGGAAGGGAAGGGAAGGGAAGTAGGAAGGGAAGGAGGGAGGGAGGGAGGGAGGAAGGAAGGAAAGAAGGAAGGAAGGAAGGAAGGAAGGAAGGAAGGAAGGAAGGAAGGAAGGACAAAATGAATGCATTAAATACAAGGAAAAGAATACTGAAAGACAATAACTTCTTGCTAAAACAAAACATAGAAAAGATATCAATGGTTCAGAATGGAAGGAGCGGAAGGGAACCATAATTAAAGAAGTTTAGAAGGCAATCTTTAGAAACTAGGGTCCATGATTGAAAGGCTAAAATGCAGGCTTCTGACAAATGTCCAAAACAATAGCAACAAAAAGGCTTTTTCAAGTACATCAGAAGAAATAGAAAACCCAAAGAAGGAAAGGTGTCCAAAGCAAATCTGAGATACAGGGTATAATTCCCTGGAAATTCCTCATGTGGCACTTTATATCAAAGTTGCTGTTCACTACTGTGGAGTTATACGATTCAGAAAATGGTGGATAATTTCTTCTTCCTATTGGAAGAATTCAGAGGAATCAGCTACCCAATTTCTTCACCAACAAATTGCACAAATTCAAAAGGCTATTTTTGACCCATCATCAAGCAAGATTTTCTAATGTATCTTTATGTTACTTAACTACTTTAGAATTGCTTCCATCTGTGGCTATGACTTATGTGTGAGGCACTGACAGATCCCACATGCACAAACTAAATGTCAAAGATAGGAGCACAAATGCTCTTCTCTATACCCACCAATATCAACACACCGAAGGGAGACAATTCATATATACCTTTTAGTGTGACAGTGCTTTGACTGCTGCACTGGTCTTTTATTGCTTGAAAACCTAAAAACATATACCATTAACTACTTCTTTTACATTAATCCGCAAACACATATCAATGAAACTATGGCTTCTTTGTTCCTCATTCAGATGTTCTTCAAACATCAAACATCTACAAAGAGACAGCTTTTCTGATGATAAAAGAAAGCCTCTCTCTCTCTCCCTCTCCCTCTCCCTCTCCCTCTCCCTCCACCCCCCCCCCACACACACACCACACACAGACAAAGAAAGGAAGAAACTAATTTATCACACACACATACACACACACAGATCCCATTATAATTCAGGAATAAAAAGTGCTTCAGTTATCAAAAGCCTCTCAAATTATGTAGTGTGTGCCAGGTGTTTCAACTTTGGGAGATATGTGCTATGTGGGTGATAACTATCAGAATTTGTTGCCAATTTGCTTAGCAAATCCTTTCATTGTTAGTCCTGAGTGCAAGGCCCTTTCATGCTAATGCTTTTGGTCTTGGCTCTTAACATATCTTGGAAAGAAGAAAGGTATTTCTCTATATCCTAACCGTGCCCAGTGATGGACAGTTTTTTATTCGGAATGTAAATCTCAGGAGTTGCCAAAGTTTCTTTGAAGCTGAATAGATAGATCAGCCTCTGTGTCTCTTCCTCTCTTCTCACAGCAGCATTTTGAGCCATGCTCTGCTTCCAAAATCCTGATGGAGTTGCTGATTTTTCTGTTTTGGACCTGACAGTTTTCTTTGTTGAGCTCTATGATGAACTGCTGTTGATATTCTCACAACAGGTTTTCTTTCTTTCAAGCTGTGACTGATTTCATGCTGGAGCTAGCAAATTGTCTGGTTGTAGGATGTTCTTACAGCGTCCCATAACCAGATATGAATTTAGGTGTGAAAATCTGCTGGGGCCCCTGCACATATCAGAAAGAATCTTCTCTTTTTACCCAATGGACAGGGTATTCTTTTTTTATTATTATTATTCAGTGGTTTCTGGCAATGCTGTCCCTTAGTCTTTATTTTCAAACGAAGGTATAGTCTTGGCAGATATTCTTCTGACACATTGAGAGAGAGAGAGAGAGAGAGAGAGAGAGACACTCATACAAAGGCAGAAAGGGGAGAGGAGATAATTGTATGAAGGAAGAGAGAGAGATGGAGAAGGAAAAATCAATATTAAAAGTTTTCATGCTAAGAACTAAGAGCTAAGAGACTAAGAGCGTGCATTTTGAGCATGAAAGGATTCAGAACATAGAAGACTATGTTAACACTTTTTTTTTCTAATGGCACAATCATTGGTGTGTGTGTGTGTTTGCCAGGAAAAAAACCCATCATTTTCTTTTAATGTGTAAGAGCATCCAAGCATTTACTTCATTCCTTCTCCCACCTGCCACCCCCTCATGCTTTTAAACACCTATACCTCACACTCTGAGAGGTACTATATCTAGACTTGTTTATCATCATCTATAAGGCTACATTTGAAAGCTGTTTAGAAATTTAAATTAGACCATTTATGGCATGAGTGTATGTATATTTATCTTGCTTTCCTCCTTCATTACTTCTCAAATACATAAAATAACCAATAACTAGTAACTCAGAAAAGTAAGAGCAAATTCCAATATCTCAGGGGCTGCCACAAAGAAGAGGGAGTCGGGCTGTTCTCCAAAGCACCTGAGGGTAGAACAAGAAGCAATGGGTGGAAACTGATCAAAGAAAGAAGCAACTTAGAACTAAGGAGAAATTTCCTGACAGTTAGAACAATTAATAAATGGAACGACTTGCCTTCAGAAGTTGTGAATGCTCCAACACTGGAAATTTTTAAGAAAATGTTGGATAACCATCTGACTGAGATGGTGTAGGGTTTCCTGCCTGGGCAGGGGGTTGGACTAGAAGGCCTCCAAGGTCCCTTCCAACTCTAGTATTCTGTTATTCTGTTCTGTTACACACAATACACATACATACACATACACTATATTATATTATATTTATTTATTTTATAGCGCATTCCCGATATTGGAGTCAGGTAGTGCATTCCAGATATTGACCACTCTGTTGCTAAAGTCGTATTTTCTGCAATCGAGTTTGGTGTGGTTTACCTTAAGTTTATAATGTATCTATTGTGTGCTCGTGTATTGTTGTGGTTGAAGCTGAAGTAGTCATTGACAGGTAGAACATTGTATATATTGTATAAATATTGTATATTTATATGTGGCCCAAAACAATTCCTCTTCATCCAAGACAAGCCAAAAAAGTTGGACAAACTCGCATTAAAAAATTCTACATGGAAAGTAACAAATTTCTATCCTGGAAAGCATTATCTCAGCTATCTAATGTGTCACAGGCCTATATATACTTGTGCCTCATTCTTAGGTAAAGTTATGGTATGAACTGTGGCAAAATTACCCACTTTGTTATGGCAGCATGCTGAATGTAGATTTCTTTAGATTGTTTCCCAGCTAAGTAGGAACTTTCTTATCTTATGACTTCTTCTTAGCTGTTTTTGCATACATTATTAGATGCAGATGTCTTCATTTTATTTATTATTGCTCTGAAATCAAAAAGAGAAACAATATAAGAATCTCTCCTTTGCTTCCTCTAAAGGAGATCAGCTTGTTAGAACAGTCCACAATTTTAGTAAAAATCAGTTTAGGTTCCCAATGAAAAAGTGAAATATTTACCACTGTAAAAATCCTTTCTTACAGCATTTTTTTTTTTAGAAAGATTGAATTTATGCACATTAAAAAAAATTTCCTGAACCTGAACTTTCTGGATTTAAATCAGATAATTAATATTATACTCTAATAAAGTAAGAATTGGAAAAAAATATTGATTTGTTCCCATAGAACAAAACTATTCAGCCCAGCTAATTGAAATAAGCAGCACATTCCAGAGATAGAAACAGCCTTAACAGGAAATAAAGATCTTCAGGCCTATTTAAAGCTTCTCATAGTGTTGTCTCATTTGGCTTAATATCCTTAAGTTTGTTAATATGGTGCTTCAAAAAAATCATTACACTTTAATGATTTGAATTATTTTTGGTGTACATATTAATGATTTGGGATTTATCATTGTGCAAATTATTATGGATTTACCAGGCAAATATTATTTTTCCACATTAAGAAGATCCCAGGATTACAATGTTCAATGGATGATAAGTGTTCATTTTCTACCAATTACCTGCTCTCTGCTGCTGTACTGGAAATATTGATCACAATGTACCAAGTCAAGATTTAATAATGTATGATTATTTATAAATATAATGTGTTACTGCTCCCCCCCCCTTTTTTTTAACTTATTTTGGCTTATTTAATTTGCTTCTTTTGAATTTCTTATTTTTTCTTTACCCATCTATATATTTTTTTCTTTTTTTAGTTGTGTGTTAAGACATTGCCTTTAACCATTCTCTGACTCATGAGTGAGGGAGTGTTAAGTTGTGTTGGCATGAAGGTAGCATTTTTCCTCTGGCAATCTAAAATAAGGCAGTGTTCATCACAGAAAATGAGAACAAATTTACAAGCCATTCTATCAGGGTGAAATCAGGTGAGCAGTAATGAACGAGCTCAATGGGAAGAACAAGCTCTATCTAGATACAATATATGCCCTTTTAGTCATCAGATACCTTGCCTTTATAATAAGCTGACCAATGCAGAACATTGGTCAGTTTATTATCTTGATGTGACGACCCAGAAGCTCATCACAATGTACAGAGGTTTTCACCAACACCCAGAGACTGTATACCAGCCAAAGTATGGTTAATAACAAAGTCACCATCTTGGATGAAGCCCAGAGCATGCAGAATTAAATCAGTAAGATGGCACCCAAAGATTAGCTGCTGAGAGCATGCTTGAGGCAACAGCAGACATGGGAGAAAGATTAAGCAGAGGATATGCATGATGGGATGTACCAAAAATAGACAGCTGGGTTAGTTGATATTAGGAGAGCAATGTCTGGAAAAAGCTAGACTAAAAAATGGCACTGCGATCATAGCAGCACAACAGCAAATACTAATAGTAGATCCATAGAAGTAGGTGTCTACTGAACTAGGTAGTATCTGAGGTGAAGATCTGCACAAAGGCCTCAGACACAGTTTAACTTATAGTGACAGGGTGTAAGATGAAGGCATGAGCAGCATACAGTGAAAAGTAGCTGTGTGTGTCACTATGCCTCTTGTTCCTATCTATATCAAAAGGAAGGAATTGCTGTCAATGGGTTATTTATTTTTACCTTACCTTACCATCTCTATCTATCATCTATCATCTATCTATCTATCTATCTATCTATCTATCTTTCTATCTATCTATCTATCTATCTATCTATCATCTATCAATCTGTCTGTCTGTCTGTCTGTTTATCCATCCATCCATCCATCCATCCATCCATCTATCCATCTATCCATCCATCATCTATCTATCTAATTCCATTTTAATTCTGGATTGCTTGGAATACCAAAAACAGCATGCAATAATAATAAGAAAATAAAATAATGAATATTTGGAAGAAATAACACTAAAACCATCTCAAAGATTCAACATTCTTACCAGGTTCCCATCACCAACAAATCTGGAGGAACAGCCAGGTTCAAGGGCCCGTTTGAACAAGAGTAGAATAAGGTCAATACAAATCTTTAGGTAGATGTTATTCCAGAATCTTTTTAAAGATCAAGTTCACCTCCTAGGCCCATGTCAGATTTAATCAATGGGTAAGAGTGTGACAATTCTACAGTATATGATCAAACAGGATGCATAGAATTTATATAAGATGCATCTCCTTCAGATACATGGCCATATGTCATGAAAGGCTCTATATATGATAGCTAGTATCTTCATTTGCACTTGGAAGCTTATAGGAAGCCAGTGCAACTCATTCAGAGGAAGTATATACGGGCATATCATAGTATTCATAAATGCCCCCCATTGTATTCTGAAGCAGCTGCAATTTCCAAGTTGAAAACCCCAGAAAAAGTCCATGTGAGGTGAGCAAGATGTGAATGACTGTCCATTCCAGAAAGAGGCAGAGTTGGTTCACAAGACAGATCTGTGGGAAAATCTTCCTGGCCACAACTACTCCTTCACATGTCCAGAAAACTCTCAAATTATTCCAAAGTCCCTGAAATGGAAGTGTACTCCATTTGGCACTAAAGATGGAAAGTCCAGTCCTGGGCTTTAGGAATTTGGAGTCTTTGTGTCAGATCCTGAATACATATGTGCCTGTGGAAGGCAGCCCACTTCTCTTGAAGGCTATCTGCCTAACAGATTGCTGCTTCAAATCCTCAAGGAAATGCCAGATATTTTTCCCAGTCATGGCTGTTGAAAAAGTACTTGTGGAGTTTCCTGGCTCAAAATCCAACCGTACATTTTGCCTGCAGCGAAAGGGTGAGCCATCTGTTTGTTTCACCTCAAACTGCAACATGTCCACTTCATTAACTGAGATGTGCAGATTTAAATGGAGAAAAACCAGCCAGAAACATCTGGATGTCAAGGATTATGGTTAAGAAAAATCAAGGAATATAGGGATTGGAATATGAAGTAGCTTAGAATGACAACAGCCTGAAACTATCATGGGAACGAAGACTCTGAAAGAAAAAGAGGAAATAGCAATAAAGCAACTGCAATAACAATAACAATCATTGAAGCACATTCAATTAAGTATGATGGGTATATTGCTTGGAAATGGAGATGTTCCCCTGTTTTGCTAGGAAGGTTTCTATCCTCAATATAAAGGAACTCTGAAATCACAGGAATCTTTAAAACGAATCTCTGAAAATCTTTGTCTCTCTGCCTCTCTGTTTCTCTGTCTCAGATAAAATTAATAATGATAATGAGACTTTCACAGAACCCAAAAGATTGAGATACCACAGTGTAAACATAATACAACAATTTAGAATGGCATTATGTTAAATTGGTGCATCTTCCTTACTGGCAAATCCATGAAGAATTAAGCATTTATATTCTTGTCTATCATGAAATGAATATTAATGATAACAGTGCTATGCCATGCCTGCAATAGACAAGTGTGCAAAGTATGCATTTAGGTATGAGATGAATTCGTTTTCTTAAAAAAAATGGCCAAATGTTGTCTTTCAAAAGATGATGAATATTTCATTATCACAGTGGAGAATATTCCTAAAATTATGTACCTTAGCCTCACAGTGATATCTATTTCATTCCATTTCCACTGTAACAAAGGAAATTCATTATATCGTTCTATTTCACTTTCCCTTGAATGGGATTATAAGCAGTATCAGTTATAAATGAAATCCCTCTAAATTCCACATTTTTTTTTTCTTTTACTGAGGTAGGCAAACCATCTATAATCTTAGAGCTTCTCTTTCTATCTGTTGCCTTCTCTAACTATAGAAAGGTTTTACAAAGTATTACAAAGAAATGTAACACCAGAACTGGATCAAAAATAAAGAAGACTAGACAACCACTAGCCAAAGATATTTCCTTCTCTAAACAAAGAAACAGAATGACTATGGACAGATTGCTATTTTTTATTTTAAAATTAAAGAAAAAAACTTCATTTTATTAGAGCAAGACAAATATAGATGGCTTTCATTTAATAAAAGGCACATATAATGACAGTTGTGGTTGATCCGCCATTCTTTAAGAATTCTCTTAAGAATCTCACTTCTTTTTCCTTGGCTTTAACATGCAGTTTACCATTCTGGAATACTAGTTTCTCTGGGTAAGTCAACACCCCCTCCATCTCCTCTGACTCATCTGACTCGACTGTCATCTCTGCTGGTAGTCGCTGAACCATAACACCAATGGGGCTGAAAGGCCTGAAAGAATCCAGTGGGAAGGGCTGGGGGACCCAGGGAGGGGGGGGGAGGCTTGCAGAGATTCAGTATGGAGGGAAAAAGCAGGTGCAAAGACTGTGGATATTTCAAGGGCAGGAAGTGGATCATGGGTGCCTCAGGATGTGGGAGAAGACTTGGGAAGCCTAGGGCAGATGAGTCTGGACTTGCACCTAGGTGTCCCAGAGCCTTCCCACCCATCCCACAACATGTAACCATGATTGGTAAGCTCCATTACAGTCGTAGATTGAAGACTATTTGTATTTGTTTTAAAGCTGGAAGAGAATCACTTAATTATTGCATTAAAAAAACAGATATGAATAGAACTGCTAGCCATCCTGTGGTTTTGTTTGCCAGGGACAGAACAAATGCTAGATGGGCTTCAGTTATGACTAAATTTTCTACTATGCTGGCTTCCTGGGACAGTAATATCCTTGGTCCTGGATTCACCTGCCTTGCTTTCATATAAGTATGGGGCCACAATGTTAGAGAGTTGATTTAAGTCTGTTGATTTCTATGAATATTAATATTCCTGGTTTGTGGTCTATAGGCAATGGTGGTGAGGCTTTTTTTCACATGTAATTGCAGATAGAATAGAATAGATTTTTTTTATTGGCCAAGTGTGATTGGACACACAAGGAATTTGTCTTGGTGCATATGCCCTCAGTATATACTCAGTATACTGTATATACACGATATACGATATATACTCAGATAAGAGTGTAATGTATCTTTAAAAGTTTTGGCGGGAAAAAAGCACGTTGCTGATTGGTTGAAGCCACTGGCTAAACTGTATATGTTGTGTCTTGCCCGCCCTCAGAGCAGCCGGGGCCTTCTTACCTGCTCCCCAACACTGAGGAATGTATGCCTTCCGGCCCAAGTCCTGGCTCCATGCCCCCACAAACTGCAGAAGAAGGAGCATCTCCCTGCCCCAGCCCTGACTCCATGCCCAGGCAAACGGAGCAGCTAGACCCCTCCCCCTCCTCCACAGCAGGTGAGCCTGAGGAGGGTTTACTCCCAAGAACAGCTGATTGGAGTGACCCTCGCATCAGAAGATTGGAGAGGCGGAGGCAACAGAGGGAAGGGAGGGGCAGGCCTTAATGAGTGCTGAGTCATGGAGCCACACCCCATGGCCTATATAAAGGAGCTACTTTCTGGCAGTCTCTGAGTCAGGCAAAAGTTGAACTTATCTTGCTGAAGTCACTTACTGGTCTCCTGCCTGCTCTGAGGACTTTGCTAGGACTTTGGGCAGAGCTGCAGAGGCAAGCCTGATTCGGATTTCCCGGACCCAGCCGTCAGCGGAGGAGTGGGACACGACAGTATATAAGGAGAGGTTTTCCCGGGCACTGGTTGCTGGGTTCACCATATAGTAAAGAGCTGTTGTCACTATCCTGGTCTCCTGCCTCGTTATTGCCCGAATCCAACACTGGCGACGAAGGTGGGATCTCGAGGCTAAGAGCGCCAGGAAAAGAGCTGAACTCACCAGGAAGACGCGAACCCAGCAAACAAGGGGCGGAAAGCAGCGATGTCCGGCTACACACCGCCAGCGCCATTCGACCCAGCCAAGGAAAAATGGGGGTCATACATGGCTCGTTTCGAGTGTTTCCTCGAGGCGAACGAACTTCAAGGAGTTTCAGACAACAGGAAACGAGCGTATTTCCTGAGCCACTGCGGTCCAGAAGTTTTCGACACATAGAATCCTGGCGGAGCCTACGCCGGTACAGTTGGTACCGTGGCAAACCCTGCAGACTTTATTGAAAGGCCATTTTGCACCAACGCCGTCCAAGTATGTGCAGCGGTTGGTCGGGGCGCAGACAGCAAGAGGCGAGTCCATCAGCGCATACATGGCCGCCCTGAGGAAAGCCTCAAAACATTGCGAGTACCGAGACTTGGATGAGGCATTGCTGGAGCAACTCATCCGCGGGGTCAGGGACATCCGTTTGCGGAGGCGGCTGCTGTCTAAAAGCAACCTAACGCTGGCAAACGCCTTGGACGAAGCCAGGGCTCACGAGATGTCTACCCAAGCGGCGGAAACCCTACAAAAGCAGGTTGCACCAACGGCTGGTGCGAAATCAACCCCGGTCCACAATGAAGAGGTCCAGGCCGAATCAGACGGTGAGGAGGAGGAAGGAGTCTTCCACACCGGGAGGCCGGAGAAAGACGACCGGGGTGACTGCGCGAGTTGCGGAGGGCAACACCAACGACAACAATGCAGATTTAAAGATGCAACTTGTCGGCGATGTGAAAGGAAGGGGCACCTAGCACAGGTCTGTCGAGCTCCGCAACCTTCCCGCCAAAAATTCAAACCGGCCAATCAGAGCGCAGGAACGGCGAAGCGGCCCGCGAGTGGTCAGTTTAAAAAAGGCGCGAAGTTGAATCAGACTGTCGTGAGAGTGGGTCACGCATCAACTCGCATAGAGAAAAAAATCTTTACAAAGGCAAAGATTGAGGGGGTACCGTGCCGATTGGAGGTGGACACCGGCTCATCGATCACGATCATGTCCTGGGACACTCTCGTGAGAGCCTTACCCGCCATCGCAAAGCGCAAGCTGCAACCACAGAAATTAAAGGTACAAGACTACCAAGGGAATCGCATCCCCGTCCGAGGGGTAACGTCCGTCCACGTCGAGTATGGACAATACAAGAAAACTCTGCCCATCACCATCGTCGATGGGACCCTGCCAAGCTTGTTGGGACTGGACTGGTTCCGAGCATTGGGCATGGGAGTGACTGGAATCTTCAGAAACGAAGTCGACCTCAAAGACGCACTCGTGAAAGAATTTGGGGACGTTTTCAGAGACTGCCTGGGCAAGTACACGGGGACCCCTATCTCGTTTAACCTAGACCCCTAAGTTCCCCCTATCCGTCTGGAGGCTAGAAGGGTCCCATTCGCCCTAAAGCCCAGGATTGACCGGGAACTGGACAAGCTAGTAAACCAGGGAATTCTAGTGCCAGTTGACCATGCTAAGTGGGAGACCCCTATAGTCACCCCAGTCAAACCGGACGGGTCGGTCCGGATTTGCGCTGACTACAAGGCAACGCTTAACAAAGCGTTGCAAAGAGTGCTTACCCGTTCGGTGGTACAGCACTTACTGCACTCAATGGGGCAAGGGCAGGTTTTGCCAAGCTAGACTTGGCCCAAGCCTATCAACAGCTGCCCGTAGATAGCAGCACAGCCGAGCGCAGACAATTGTGACTCACAGAGGGCTTTTAAGTGTACCCGGTTACAGTTTGGGGTTAGTGTGGCTCCAGGGTTATTTCAGAACCTAATGGGCGGCTATTGCAGGGACTACCAGGGTGGTACCATACTTTGACGATGTACTGGTATCCGCTGAGAATCTAGAGGAATTAGGGGTAAGGCTGCGAAAAGTTTTGGGCATTTTCCGGTCTGCGGTCTCACGGTTAAACTGAACAAATGCCAGATCGGGGTTGAGTCTGTGGAATTCCTGGGCTACGGATAGACAGGAAGGATTCACCCCACTGAGAGCAAGGTACGGGCCATCAGGAAGGCCCCGGTTCCAAAGAACAAAATGGAGTTACAGGCATTCTTAGGTCTGGTCAACTTCTACGCAGTATTCTTAAGGAATAAGGCAACAGTAGCCGAGCCGCTGCATAAATTACTAGCAAAGACGGCTGCATGGTCTTGGGGAAAGGCGGAAGCTAGGGCATTCGAAGGGGTAAAGAATCTCCTAACGAGTGATAGCCTCCTTATCCAATACAATGGCACGCTGCCATTAGTGTTAAGCTGCGATGCATCTCCCTATGGGGTGGGGGCTGTGCTCAGCCACAGGTTACCAAATGGCACAGAAGCCCCTATTGCATACTACTCCCGAACCATGTCATCAACTGAAAGGAATTATAGCCAGCTTGACAAGGAAGCCTTGGCTATAGTTTCAGGAGTAAAGAAATTCCATGAATATGTATTTGGTCGTGATTTTGAAATCATCACGGACCATGGACCTTTGCTAGGTCTGTTGGCTGGCGACCGCCCAACGCCCGTGGCACTTTCGCCCAGACTGACCCGATGGACTATCTTCCTGGCAGCGTATTCTTACAAATTACTACACCGGCCAGGAAAGGAATTAGGGCATGCAGACGCCCTGAGCAGATGCCCGTTACCAGAGGCTATCGAAGACCCCACTCCGGGGATACCCGTTCTGCTAATTGACTCTTTGGACTCTGGCCCAGTCACATCCAAAGAGGTGGCTCGGGCTTCGTATAAGGACATTACAATAAGAACTGTGATTGGTTGGGTACAAAGAGGTTGGCCCGCTGCGCCGGGCGAGCGTTTTAAAGAGTTTGTAAAAAAACGTGGGGAACTCTCGGCTCAAGGGGGGTGCCTGCTATGGGGGATCGAGTGGTGATCCCGGAGAAATTGAGAAAAAAGGTATTGGATCTCCTTCACGAAGGCCACCCAGGGATCGTGAGAATGAAGGGTCTAGTGAGAAGCTATGTGTGGTGGCTCTTAATGGACTCGGAAATTGCTGAAAGGGTAGGGAAATGCCAGGCCTGCCAGGAGTCCAGACCGCTACCCCCAATGGCCCCGATTCGGGAATGGGAGAGACCCCAGGGGCCCTGGTCTAGGATCCATATCGATTTTGCCGGCCCCTTCCATGGCCAAACCTTTCTGGTAGTAGTCGATGCCTACTCCAAATGGCTGGAAATCATTCTCATGAGATCCATGACAGCCGAGGCCGTGATTTCAGTCCTACGGCACCTATTTGTAACCCACGGGTTGCCCGATACGTTAGTTTCCGATAACGGCCCGCAATTCACGGCAACCCAGTTTGAGGGGTACTTGGCAGAGGAGGGCATCCGACATGTCCTCTCGGCGCCTTTCCACCCTGCGACGAATGGCCTTGCAGAACGTTTCGTTCGGAGCGCAAAGGAAGCATTGTCCAGAATCAGGCCAGGCGATTGGCAAACAAAAATTGATACATATTTAGCAGTCCAACACAGAACCCCCTGTGTCACAACTGGCCGCAGCCCGGCCGAGCTATTAATGGATCGGAAGCTTAGGTGCCCACTAGACCGTTTAAACCCAAACTACACACCAGACGGTTACAAAGGGGCACACGGTAAAACAAGAGGGATGGCAACAGGCGACCTAGTGTGGGCACACAACTACAGCGAGGGCCCGACCTGGTTAGCAGGAACAATCCTAGAAATAACAGGACCAAAGTCATATCTAATAGAGTTGGAGGATGGCCGGGTATGGAAGCGCCACATAGACCAGATACGAAAACGCATAACAGGTAATACAGAATCAGACGAAACATGTCCTGACTATTCAATGTTGGAATCCACAGCTGACTCAAACACGGGGCTAACGCGGGACTTATCTGAGTGCTGGGAGGTCCAGCGACGCCAACTGGTTCATCCTGAAGACAGCAGGGAAGACTCTGCAAATAATCCAGGGCCGGATGGCCTAGAGGAGGAGCTGAGAGGAACAAACAGTCCCTCCGGTCAGCTCGACTCACTCCCAGAGAATGAATGGCGCAGGTCTGAAAGAGTCAGGAGACGCCCAGTCTACTTGCGTGATTACGTCGAAAAATAAGATGTAAATTTTATGTAAATATTGGTAAAGTGTTTTCTGGGAGGGAAGGAGTGTAATGTATCTTTAAAAGTTTTGGCGGGAAAAAAGCACGTTGCTGATTGGTTGAAGCCACCGGCTAAACTGTATATAAGGAGAGATTTTCCCGGGCACTGGTTGCTGGGTTCACCATATAGTAAAGAGCTGTTGTCACTATCCTGGTCTCCTGCCTCGTTATTGCCCGAATCCAACAAAGAGTATATGAGACTGGTTACAAAATCATTTCGTACACATTATATGTTACGTCACAAAAAGAAAAATTGTCGATAGATCATGTCAACTTAATCTTTTAAAACTCCCCATTTGTACTCTTAACCAGTAAAATGGCTTTGACGTTCCTTTGGGTTATTTTGATAAACGTAATCATACTGTGCTTCAAAAGAGATGTGAGTTTTAGTTCAGGTCAAACAAGCACGACAAACAAAGATTGTTCAAAAGCTAAATGAAGAGGATTTGACTGCCAGAACCAATTAGATAAGAACTATGAAGGAACAAGCCAATACTTCTGTTCTTTTGGGCAGTCCATAAAAACAGTAGGCAAAGAGCCCGGTTAATTGTTCACCAGAGGGGCACCCCTTGTATTTTGATAATTGGGCTCTTGGTTACCTAGAATTGAGTCAGCAGAACAGAGAGCTGTGTTAATAGAAAACTTGAGTCGTGAAAAGAGAGTTAAATTCAAAGCTTAAATCATGAAAGATGGCATTTTGACATGAGAACTGACATGTGTGTTTCTGAGTTTAACTGATCTTTTTTTTTAAAGCAGTAAAAAGAGAGCTTAATTTTGCCGTTGCTTTTGTGGAGCCATTTTATGATCATTTTGACTTTGGTCTTAATCTTACTAGAGTGAAGCTTGTATTTTCTTTTATTCCTTTTACTCTTCGGGCCACTGGGTTTATTTGCTACTCTGCATCATCTGTTTCTTTTTCATTCCAGATTCATTGGTTGTTTTAAGCACGCCACAAAAAAGACTAAAAGAGCAATTTCAAGGAATGTTTAAAACGTGAACAGGCCTTTCCTCAGCTTTGTTACTTGGTTTTAAAAATAAAACTATTCTTTTTTTAAAAAAAAATAAAGCCTTCAACTCTATTGAATTCAGATATAATGAATTACTTTACACCTTGATGAACTTTATTGTTAGGGAGAAAAGCTATTTTTATTTCAAAGTTTTTTCTTGTAAAAGTTTCAGGAATCATTTTATTTCACCTATAAAATTTTAAGAAATTATTTTGGTCAGCAAACAATGTTTTGAGGCTTTGGGGTTCAGGACCGAAATGTTTCTTCGGTACAATGATTTTATTATTTTATTTTATTTATTATTCTATTTTATTCAATTTCTATAGCTGCCCAACTTAATCAGCGATACAGAGTGGCTTACAGTTTCCGTATTGCTGGACAACTTGTTGCTTAATTTTTAGCTTCCTGAAGTTTTATTTATCACTGTTTTTATTTTACTTTATTTTTGATTATGTCAACAATAGTATCAAGATCAAAATTAAGAGAAAAGCAATGCATGTTTAGCATTGTGTCTATGTAATGTTATTTGGGTTGTACAGTCAATCTGATGGTTGGACTGGATTTGGCATTTTTGTCCACCTGTCATGTTCCTCCCATGGACCTGGGATGACAACTGTTGTTGCTTAATTAGATTAAAGCTAATGTCTCATAATTTAAGCTACCTTTTGCAATTGACTAATGGTGATTTTCTTGATGCTGATGATGCTCAAGTGTACTCCACAAATTTTGGATTACATCAGTGGTGCCTATCACTATTAGTACTATCTTTAATTTATGTTGCCACAGTTATTCTACTTACATTTGCAGGTCTTTGTATTTTATGATTTTTCTCCAATTCTTTCTCTTCTATTCTGCAATGGTATTGCAATGTCCCCTAACCAAACTCCCCCCCCCCTCTTTCTTTCTTATTGACAGGTGTTATGCCTGGCATGTACCTGTCTTTTTGAATTCTAAAGTCCCAAACTTCAACGTCTTCATTTTCTATTACTTTCTCTATTTTGTGGTACCACCAGTACAGCCAGAATTAACCCTACCTGTCTCTTTCTTCAATTGTCCTGCTCTTAGTTGTTGCCAGTTCTTGTTCATATCTGCTTTGCCTAATATTTTTATATGTATTGGCCATATAATATTTTGCCTTAACATGTCGTTTTTCTATTCTTCTTTAGTCTTTCCAATGGACTCTGTAAAGAGATACTAAAGGCAATGCCTGGGTGAACAATAACATTTTAACAGAGATAGTGAAGTCTGCCTTTAGAAAAGCAAATAAGTTTTTTTTAAACAAAACAAAACAAAACACAGTACCCTTTGTTTCCTTGACTTTTCCTTATTTTCTTCCTTTGTCACAAATCATCTTCTCTGACAATTTAAAATGGCTGTGAATGATCATTGAAGGAAAAAGATGAGCAGGACAAGATATGAAGCAAACTTGACTTTGCAATTGTAATTAGCATTACTGGTGAGATAGAATGGTATTTCAATACAATAAGTTTCTGGTATCTCATGAATAGACAGAAGTGGCTGCTTTCTACTTTTAAGTCTCTGAATGCAATGCAATAATAGAGCATTTTCCATGATAAATGAACCTTCTGTGTTTTGCCTTGACTCCAAATCATATTTCGCACACATTCATTTTAATTGTTGTTTAGAGCAAAAGTGGCTGTTTATTAAATCAGGGAGCAAATCAAAAACAGATGATCACATATCTATATATCAGTGGTGGGTTGCTCCTAGTTTTCTCCAGTTCTTGTGAACTGATAGTAAAAGTGGCAGAAGGCTCCATCCACCCACCCTGACATCATATTTGGTTATCTGCGCATGTGCAGAAGCTTCTGTGCATGTGCAGAAGCACGCACACTCTTGTTGCGAACTGGTAAGGTAAGTAGGTAAGTAGGTAAGTAAAGGTAAGTAGGACCCACCCCTGTTATGTATGCTTTTTTTCCCTTTGCTTTATTGGAATATATATGTTTGGTTGTTGTGGTTTGGTACAGCAACCAAACAGGACAAGTAAAGACTTAAATAGACAGTTAGGACTGTAGAAAAAAACAGTTGTAACCAGCCTGCCTCCCATTGAGGACCTGTATACTACACAAGCTAGAAAGGGGGCTGACAAAATAACTATAGATCCCTTACATCCTGGACATAAACTGTTTCAACTCCTATCCTCAGGATGCTGCTATAGGGCAGAACAACTATAACTAGACACAAAGACAGTTTTTCCCCCACATCCATCTCTTTGCTGAACAGCCACAGTTCAGTTTATGACTAAAGATATTTACCCATGTAGTATGGCTGTATTGCTATTATCTTCTCATCTTTCCTATTACCTTCTCCTACTGGTATTTTATAATTTATCACTTCGTTGTTTGTATTTTATGATTTATTATTACATTTTATCATTTAATCACTTTGTTTGTATGCACGCTAAAAGCTTATACAATGGAGATAAATTCCTTGTGTATCCAATCACACTTGGCCAATAAAGAATATTCCAATTCTAATTCCAATTCTAATTCTAATATATTTATATTGCAAAATAGTTATATATTTTACCATGTTTTAATGCCCATCTTTTGCCTTTCCTCACCTTTCCTCACCTCACCTTTCCTCAGTGATTTAACTGTGTGCTTCTAGCGTATTAAGAGGGATATTCAGAATCTCCTGACAATTAAAGCTCAATTAATCTGAAAAGATTAATCCAAGAATGCCTTTTACTTAAAATACATACCTTATTCTGAGTTGCAGAATTCTTAGTAAAAATCCCAGAAATAAGTAGGGACTAGAGAATTTACTTCTTTGGTATATGCCAAAGAAGCTTACCTTTTATCTAACCTCAAATAAGTCTGTTTAGGGCTAAATGCTGCATAATATAAAATAATTTAAACAAAGCAGTGTAACCATTATTAGCTAAAGGCATCTAATATAAGATGTTACATTAGAAGATGTAAAGGAGGATGGAACAATCAGACTTTTCAGAAACACCTAATGTTTATTGTAAAAATATCTCAGATCTCTCATACAGGCACTGTTAAAAAAGTCCTACCTATTATACAATGACAACATAACTAGATTTGTCTGGAAGCAAATAAAATTATAGAGAGATAATTAAGGAGTGTAGGCATGAGTAAGTTTACCAAGAATAACTACTACTACTATTATTATTAATTCTTCTTCTCCTCCTCCTCCTCCTCCTCCTCCTCTTCTTCTTCATCATTATTATCTCTTTTATTCATTAAACATGAAAGTCAGTCAACTGATACGTCACAAATATGATTGACTGGTACTAATGGTTGATACGGGTTGCTGCCACTAGGTATCAGCCAAGTATCTTCTTAAAATATATGATGTTCCAAATAGCACAGTTTTTTGCAGTTCCACTGGTGTTATTGCAGGAAGCTGCAATTTCTTGATGTGTTTCATAAAATTCTTGGACATGGTATCAAGTGGCCTGATGACAATGGGTATCACTGTTACAAGTTTCATCCAACTTGTTGCTGGCAATCCTTATGATTTATATTGATATATTGATCATCAATTGTGTTGTAAATGTTGTACCTTGATGAACGTATCTTTTCTTTTATGTACACTGAGAGCATATGCACCAAGACAAATTCCTTGTGTGTCCAATCACACTTGGCCAATAAAAATTCTATTCTATTCTATTCTATTCATAGCCACGTTGTTTCAATGGCCAGGTAATGATATTTCATGATTTTTTGGGGTTCTTTTTCTTCAACTCTGGCATCTCCTGGTACAGTTATATTAATAAACTGTATGCTTCAGCCCTCAACAACCATGATATATGGCGTGTTATGTTCCAAATGACTATCCATCTGTATTCAAAAGTCCCACAAGATCTTCACTGTCTCATTTTTGATAACTTTTTCTACTTTGTGCTCCCATGACTTTTCGAATACAGGAATGTAGTATTTTTTACATACAGGAATGTAGTATTTTTTACATAGTGACCAGTGGACTAATTTAGCAACTCGATCATGTCTAGCTTTCTAATCAGTTTGTGCGATTTTGCTGCACTCACATATTAAGTGTGAACCAGTTTCAACTTTGTCATTGCAAAGTCAGCAGTTTGTATTTTTGTATAATAATAATAATAATAATAATAATAATAATAATAATAATAATAATAATAATAATAATAATAATATAAACTTTTATTCATTAAACATGAAACTCAGTCAACTGAACATTCAAAAAGGCATCACAAATACCATTGACTGGTGCTGATGGTTGATACGGGTTGCTGCCAGTGTCCTAGGTATCAACCAAGTACCTTCTTAAGATATGTGATGTTCCAAGTAGTGCAGTTTTTTGCAGTTTTGCTGGAAGCTGCAATTTGTTGATGTATCTTATAAAATTGGTTTTCCACCTATTTAATCTGTCATCCGGCTGTTTTTCCTTATATTCTGCCTTTGTTTCTGTTGTTTTTATAATGTTCTCTGTTTTTATAACCTGCAGCAATTTTTCTGTACTTAATCATTCAAACTTCATTTTTTCTTCTTTCACAGTTTGATGGATTTGCAATAGCCCTCTGCCCCCTATTTTTCTTGGCAGGTACAACCTGTCAACGTCACTTTGTGGATGTAAAGTGTAGTACATATTCAAAAGTTTGTGCGTTTTCCGGTTCAAGTTTTCTAATTCAGCCAAAGTCCAGTTGATGATTCCAGCTGAGTAGCATATCACTGGAACTGCCCATGTATTAATTCCTTTAATTATGTTTCCAGCATTCAGCTTTGATTTTAATATTTTGCGGACCCTCCTGATGTATTCTTTTGCATTGACTCTTTGATTTTTCCATTCAAGATGCTATCTGCTTCCAATATGCCTAGGTAGTAGTAGTAGTAGTAGTAGTAGTAGTAGTAGTAGTAGTAGTAGTAGTAGTAGCAGTAATAATGTTTTTACATTTTTGTTTTGTTTTGTTTTTGTTTTATTTTCAGAAGCTTCCTCCCCCATTTAATCTACAGTCTTAGTATTAATATTGATAATTTTAGCAGAGGTAGTGTTTTAATTTTATAGCATTCTATTAGCAATCATAGATTTTAGTTGTATTTTAGAAGTTTAATGGTGTTATTAAAATTTATGTTGGTTTGTGACAAAAATAAAGTCTAATTGATGGTACTCAACAACCTAATTGTTCTTTATTCTAGGCTTCCTTGCTTCAGAACTTTTGCATAGGGATAAGCAATCCTTCAAATCTTCTTGTTCCAAACTGCCTAGCTCTATGCAAATAGCAGTAATGCTTTGAAATTCCATGAACAGTGGATGACGGAAGCCTAATCTAGACATAGCAAGGATTAAAAATTCATACATTCTTTTTTGCAGCTGCAAAATCAGCAAAACTTAAAGCAATATTACAGTTCTTCTGTAGCTAATAGCTAAATGCCACTACAGATACTACTGATCTTAGAAATGTAAAGGATTAAGTGTGGTTGATCATTTTAACCCTATTTTGCATTTTTAAAGAATTCCTAATGAAGGAAGGAAGAAGAAATCCATCATAGGATGAATTAGCTCCATCCTCTCTCCCCCTCCCCTCCTTTTAAATGTGGCAATATTCAAAAGCAGTTATAGTGTATCATAGATAGTAGAAATGAATAGAGTTCATAAACCATAATACACATTATGTGATAACCCCTAACTACCTATCCCCCAACCCCTAACCCTAAATAAATCAACTTAGATCAGCATTTTAAAAAATCAACCCCACAGTTGGTCAACTGAAGTCAACTGAGTTCAACCAGTCAACATGGCTCAACAGTTATCAACCCAGGTCAACCAAAATTGACATAAGCTGAAACAAACTGAGGTCAATATCAATCACATGAGGTCAACCAAGGTCAATATTCATCAATAAAAATCATTGGTCTCCATTGATCAACAGAGTTCAACATCAGTGAAGGAGTGGTCAACTGAGATCAATCTTAATCAATAGTGATCAAATGTTTATAAAAATCAACTTGGGACTAATGTCTTACAAAGCATATTTGGGAAAGATGTCTTAAAAAGAAAAATTCCGTGACTGTACAGTGATTGAGACTAAATTGATTTTGAACTTAATAACAGCAGCAAGACTGTTGATTGGACAATATTGGAAGAAAAAAGAATTACCCACAATAGAAGAATGGATATTGAAAGTTTCCAATGTGGCTGAGATGGCTAAAATCTCAGCCTTCTTGAAAGACAGTACTCAAGAAAAATATCTAAACGTATGGAAGAATTGGATTGATTATATTCAAAATAGATATCAGATTAAGAAATTTCAGATTGCCTTTGAACGAAGGACGTTGTTTTTGATTTTAATGGAAGAAGTCAGGTTATGTGAGAGAGAAGGATTATAATTGTGTTAGATTTTAAAAATTTAATGTATGACTGTTTGTTTATTTATTATTTATTATTTATTTATTTATTTAAATTTTTATACCGCCCTTCTCCCGAAGGACTCAGGGCGGTTCACAGCCTGATAAAAAATACAAAATAATACAATATAAATACGATTAAAATATAATTAAAAAACTTATTAAATTGGCCATGATTAAAATTTAGAATAAAACCCATTAAAAACCCATAAGTTTAAAAACTAACCCAGTCCAGCGCAGATGAATAGGTGAGTTTTAAGCTCGCGACGAAAGGTTCGGAGGTCCGGAAGTTGACGGAGTCCTGGGGGGAGTTCGTTCCAGAGGGCGGGAGCCCCCACAGAGAAGGCCCTTCCCCTGGGCGTCGCCAGACGACACTGTCGCGCCGACGGCACCCTGAGGAGTCCCTCTCTGTGAGAGCGCACGGGTCGGTGAGAGGTATTCGGTAGCAGCAGGCGGTCCCGTAGATAGCCCGGCCCTATGCCATGAGCGCTTTAAAGACGTTCACCAACACCTTGAAGCGCACCCGGAAGGCCACAGGTAGCCAGTGCAGCCTGCGCAGGATAGGTGTCACGTGGGAGCCACGAGGGGCTCCCTCTATCACCCGCGCAGCTGCATTCTGGACTAACTGAAGCCTCCGGATGCCCCTCAAGGGGAGCCCCATGTAGAGAGCATTGCAGTAATCCAGACGAGACGTCACAAGGGCGTGAGTGACTGTGCATAAGGCATCCCGGTCTAGAAAGGGGCGCAGCTGGCGCACCAGGCGAACCTGGTGGAAAGCTCTCCTGGAGACGGCCGTCAGGTGGTCTTCAAAAGACAGCCGTTCATCCAGGAGAACGCCCAAGTTGCGCACCCTCTCCATCGGGGCCAATGACTTGCTCCCAACAGTCAGCCGTGGACTCAGCTGACTGTACCGGGATGCCGGCATCCACAGCCACTCCGTCTTGGAGGGATTGAGCTTGAGCCTGTTTCTCCCCATCCAGACCCGTACGGCTTCCAGACACCGGGACAGCACTTTGATAGCTTCATTGGGGTGGCCGGTGTGGAAAAGTACAGCTGGGTGTCATCAGCGTACAGCTGGTACCTCACACGAAGCCACTGATGATCTCACCCAGCGGCTTCATGTAGATGTTGAACAGAAGGCGAGAGAATCGACCCTGCGGCACCCCACAAGTGAGGCGCGGGGCCGACCTCTGCCCCTCCGCCAACACCGTCTGCGTCGGTCGGAGAGATAGGAGGAGAACCACCGATAAACGGTGCCACTCACTCCCAACCCCTCCAACCGGCGCAGCAGGATACCATGGTCGATGGTATCGAAAGCCGCTGAGAGGTCTAATAGGACCAGGGCAGAGGAACAACCCCTATCCCTGGCCCTCCAGAGATCATCCACCAACGCGACCAAAGCCGTCTCAGTGCTGTAACCGGGCCGGAAGCCGGACTGGAACGGGTCTAGATAGACAGTTTCCTCCAGGAGCAGGGGAAACTGATATGCCACCATACTCTCTACAACCTTCGCCGCGGCGGGTTGGAGACCGGACGATAATTACCTAAAACAGCGGGTCAGGAAGGCTTCTTGAGGAGGGCCTCACCACCGCCTCTTTCAAGGCGGCGGAAGACTCCTCCACCAAAGAAGCGCTCGTAATCCCTGGAGCCAGCCTCGTGTCACCTCCTGAGTGGCCAGCACCAGCCAGGAGGGGCACGGGTCCAGTAAACACGTGGTGGCATTCAATCTACCCAGCAACCTGTCCATGTCCTCCGGAGCCACAGGGTCAAACTCATCCCAAACAATATCACCAAGACCGCCCTCCGGCGCCCGTCCGAATCGCCACAATTTTGGTCCAGACCGTCCGAAGCTGAACGATTTTATCGTATAGATAACCGTTAAACTCCTCAGCACGTCCCTGCAGCGGGTCATCCGCTCCCCTGGTGAAGGAGGCGGGCCACCAAACAGGGCAGCTGGGCGGTTATCTGCCGGCGCAATGAGGGAGGAGGCGTAGCAACGCCTCGCTTCCTCAGTGCCACTAGGTAGGTCCTAGTATAGGATCTAACTAGTGTCCGATCAACCTCTGAGCGGCTGGACCTCCAAGAACTCTCTAGGCGTCTTCTCCGGCGTTTCATCCCCTCAGCTCCTCGGAGAACCAAGGGCGGTTGGGATCTGCGCGGGTCAGAGGCCGCAGAGGCACGACACGGTCCAAAGCCCCAGCCGCAGCCCGTTCCCAGGCTGCGGCCAGTTCCTCTGCCGTGCCGTGAGCCAGACCCTCAGGGAATGGCCCAAGCTCCGTCCGGAACCTCTCTGGGTCCATCAGGCGCCTGGGGCGGTACCAACGTAATGGTTCCGTCTCCCTGCGGTGTTGGGTAGCGGTCAGAAAGTCCAGGCGAAGGAGAGAGTGATCTGACCATGACAAAGGCTCTGTGACTATATCTCCCAAGTCCAGATCCTTCAGCCACTGACCAGAGATAAAAATCAGGTCCAGTGTGCCTCCCCCAATGTGAGTAGGGCCATCCACTACTTGAGTCAGGTCCAGGGCCGTCATGGAGGCCATGAACTCCCGAGCTACTGTCGATGACGAGCCAGCAGATGGCAAGTTAAAGTCCCCCATGACTAAAAGTCTGGGGGTCTCCACTGCCACCCCGGCAAGCACCTCCAGGAGCTCGGGCAGGGCCGCTGTCACGCAGCAAGGAGCCAGGTACGCGACCAGCAAGCCCATCTGACATCTATGACCCCACCTCACAAAGAGGGATTCACACCCGGCAATCTGAGGTACAGTGGTCTCCCTCGGCTCTAGACTCTCTTTAATAACAACCGCCACCCCCCCACCCCTACCCTACCCTATAGTTTATTGAACTATACCTTGTGTTTGCTCTGGAAAGTCGGGGGGGGTGGGTTGGAGGGAGGGGGGAAGGAGGGGGAGGGCGGAGGGGAGGGGAAAAATTTAATTGTTGTTGTAAAACTTTTTCAATAAAAAAAAGGAAAAGAAAAGTTCCATAACATTTAAATTCACAAGAAAAAGTTATATAGAAAAAAAACAAACAGACAAGCAAAATTGTATTTTATCACATCAAATTATATATATATATATATAATATATATTTATATATATATAAATTGTGATAAAAAAGTGATTTTTTGGGACAAATGACATCTTGCTGCTGCATTATGCATTTCACAGCTTTATACAAGTATTAAATAGGCCTCAAGATGTCAAAATCAGTGTCTAGAAATGCATTAGCTTGTACATATCTTTGACTACGATGACACAAATCATTGTGCACCTTTGGAGTTAAAAATTCTGAATAACTGAGCCAATGACTCATAAATTAACAATATGATTTCATACATTTGCATAAAGATCTCAGACTGGTATAATAAGTGAAACACTATCTATTAATACAGATTTTTTTTTATTTTCTATTTTATTGTATTATATTGTATTGTTGAAATCTTGCTGCTTAGACAGGAATAAAGATACATTACGACATTTTTATAGTAGAATAGCGAGGGAAATCTAGCCCAAGGCAATTTAACAGTAATTAAAGGAAATCATTTTGAAGAAACAAAAAATGTAAATGTATATGCAAACTAGGCCTAGAACTCCAACTTCTATTATATTATAAATATGAAACCTCAGTATTTTCAAGGTTGTACCATTTTGATAATTTATTTTTGAGCTTATTTCTATTTTTATCATTCTAGTACTTTCCTTGATAATGATATCATATAGCTTAAAAAAAAACACCTGTAAAAATATGTTTGCTTTCATTGTTATGTTCCTTGGAATATGTTGCTGGTTTAAAAGCTAAATAAGAAGTAAACATGTCCCCCAATAATTAAATCTTAAAATGTAATATATACATAGTGAAATCTACATTATCAAAATTAGTCTTTCAACCTATTATCAAGCCCAAAATCGATAATAGATACTTGATGATGTGGAACTAAAGGTTAGTGTGACCAAAGCAGGACCAGACCTAGCAAGTAAGGTTGATTTGATAAGTAAAAGCTCACATATAGCTCCATATAGTACTATTTAGAAACATTATTCTGTATTTTACTATGATTTCATATGCACATCCTGCTTGTTACACCTGAAAAATAACTCAATATTCATCTCCTGAAGGCATAAATACTTCACTTCAACTTACAAAGAAGGCAAACTCTAGCCACCTTTTCCTGCTTGTAATGTTTTCTGACTTCTAAATCAGTGCTATTCAGTCTGCTTGCTGAATGTCATTTCACTGAAGGCAAATGCTTCGTATCTGACTGGTTTTGGTGTACTGTGGTGGCAATATCTTCTCCCTTCCAGTCAGAGGTGGTATTCAGCAGGTTCTGACCAGTTCTGGAGAACTGGTAGTGGAAATTTTGAGTAGTTCGGAGAACCAGTAAATACCACCTCTGACTGGCCCCTCCCCCATCTATTCTCCGCCTCCTGAGTCCCAGCTGATCGGGAAGAAATGGGGATTTTTGCAGTAACCTTCCCCTGGAGTGGGGGAGGGAATGAAGATTTTACAGTATCCGTCCTCTGCCATGCCCACCAAACCATGCCAACCCACCAAGCCATGCTACGCTCACCAAGCCACAGACCCAATAGTAAAAAAAATTGAATCCCACCACTCAGGGGTGGGTTCTACTTACCTTTACTAGCAGTTAGGAATGGGAGCACGCTTCTGCACATGTGCAGATCATCCATGATGATGCCTGGGCAAGTGGGCGGAGCTTCCTGCAGTTTTACTATCGGTTCACAAGAACTAGACCAAACCGGGAGCAACCCACCACTGCCACCACTGCTTCCAGTCTTCGATTGCTGTCCCTCTATGATCATTTAGTCTTGCAATGATGAAACACATCTGAAAAATAAAAGGTTTTAAACGCTGCTGAGAAAAAAAAATGCAAAAGAAATCTTGAGAGTAAGGGAATTATATTTGCAGGTGAAGAGAACATTTATTTATTTGTTTATGTAATTCATCTGCTGCCTCAATCTTCACAAACACTAGAAAGTTAAGTGTTGAGAAATTGTAAGATACTACTTAAGTGCCTGTCTTAGTATTAGTGCTGTTATCTGTCACCACTGATTAGCAGGAAGACAAGAGTATTAAATATTTATACTGCATACAGAAACATAGATTGTTCTCGGCAGTGTAGAACAGTCAACCAAAAACAAGTAAAACTGCTTAATGTTCTAAGTTACTATAGAATCATTTCCTTGGACAGCAATTTGCATCAATAGTGCATTAGAGGAACAGTGAGGTTCTTCATTTATGAATGCAGGAAACAAGGAGATGCTGTGAAGATGATGGTATTTGGAGAACCAGCTGCAGGTGTAGTCTGATTGGCTCTTTGGCAGTCATTGGAATGGCAGAAGTGAAGTAATGGAGAAAGCCCAGGTAGTGAGTGCTTAAAGGGCCTTGTAGTGCAATTCTGCAAGTAGATACAACTTCAGGGAATCAAACAGTAGTGGCAGAAGATCACTGGATAATAGCATGGAAAAATTTGGGGATTGTGGTCGGGGTGAAATATAATTTTTTTCCCTACCGGTTCTGTGGGCGTGGCTTAATTGGTGGGCGTGGCTTGGTGGTCAGATGACTGGGTGGGCATGGCCAATAACAATAAATAATAAAAATAATAAACAAAGTATACAAAACAATAAGAGGTACCAAAAACCAACTTTCACACTTTACACACACACAACACAACACAACTGACTCGCACACAATGTAAAAGCAGCTGCACTTCACCCAAAATGGCCCCTGCAACATGTAGGAATCTCACACAGCCACAAAAAGCTCAAAAACCAATTTTCACATTTTACACACACACAATACAACATAATACAACTGACTTTCTCTCTCTCTCTCTCCCACACACACAAAAAATGCCACATACAGCTTTGTGAGATTTTGTGTGTTTGTGTAGTTAGAGTGAAACACTACAAAAACACACCAAATCTCAGAAAGCTGCACAAATATTTTATTTTATTATTTTATTTTATTTATATTTTTTAGATCAGGGGTCTCCAACCTTAGTAACTTTAAGGTTTGTGGACTTCAATTCCCAGAATTCCTCAGCCAGCAAAGCAGGCAGATTGAGTTGGTGACTGAGGAGATGGATTGCAGGCAGGCAGTTGTTAGCTGATACAACTGATGTAAAGCATGGAAGGAGCAGAAATTAGGTAAGTGCCTTATCGCAGCCCAGAACCTCTTAAAAGGAGTTTTTTAAGATTCTGGTGATGAGTAACTCAGCTGGGATCTCCAGAGGAGCCTTTTAAAAAAAAAATTTCACAACCTCTTTGGCCAAAGAGGTTGTTAAAAAAAGAGTTTAAAGGGTTCTGACGATCTCAGCTGAGCCACGGGATCATCAAAGCCTTTTTTTTTTACTTTTAAAGGCATGTTTTTGGCTAAAGAAAAACTGCTTTTAAAAGTAAAAAAAAAAACACCTTCTGATGATGGTATGGCTCAGCAGGGGCAGGGGGCGGGGCCATGGATTTTTGCTACTGGTTCTCCAAACCACCCGCTTCCATCGCTACCGGATCGGGAGAGCCAGTCCGAACCAGGAGCATTTCACCCCTGGTTGTGGTGTAGGAGTTAACCCTCTCCTAGGAAAATGAGATATTTTAGGAAATATTAAAAGGGCAGAATATTTCCCCTAAAAGGGAGGCAGAAACTCAGCCTCCCACCTTTGTAAATGGGCCATTAAGGCCTGGCCCAGTCTATTCTACATAACAAAGATCTACCTCCTCCATAATAGGAATTACCCAAAGCCCTTTCATTACATCATCACCCAGCAAGAGTCAATCAAGCCTGGGACTCAAAAGACAATATACAAAGTTGCATGGCCCCATGGGAGTCTGACAACCTGTCAGAACACAAGTTCAAATTCAAAACCCAACAGAGGGCATAAAACCCAGGCATACTCAGCATCTCTTCCCCTTTTTGTCCAGGATCTCAGGCCATGTGATCCTGTTCATCAATAAACCTCCTTTCCAAGCAACTTCCATGAATCCAGTGTCTTTTTCCCCACTTGGAACTGAACCCAGATGGACATTTCTTTCAACAGTGGTACGTTATTGTATTTGGGGTGACTTGGGAGAATAGCAAAAGGGAGGCAAGCTATTGATGATATGGTTGGGTCAGTCTGAATCCTGTGGCTACTGTTCAGTTCCCTGTGCTATGCTGGCAGCCATTTTGCCTCCATGCCATAAAGAGTCAAACCTTGGAAGAGATAGTGTGGCTCCCTTGGTTCCAGAGGTGCTTGGAGGTATCTATAGTAGACCTCCAATACACATGGATTCAGTTGCACACATAATAGTTCAGAATTGTCTGAGATTGCTTTGGATATCTCCAACCCTGTTCTTTTTCTCCTTTGGGAATTTTGAAGGAACATGCTGTCATTTGCAGTATTGTTGAAACTGGTTCATAATTATTCTGAATTTTGTAAAGAAATTTGAAGTGGAGAATACAATACAAACATGAAACAACATTGACCTAGTAGAACTCATCTCTCTCTCTCTCTCATCAGAACAGAAGGCAATTGATTGAAGCAATTTCTGAATCTATTGTGAAATATGCAATGCCTTTAACATCATATATAGTTAATAAGAATTCTGAAGAAACAGAAGCTAATGCATAGAAAGCATTTATAGTAGAAACAAAACAAGATCCAGATGCCACAGTGCTGAAAGATGTCAGTGAATAATCTTTTATAAGCATTGACAATGAGGAAGAGAAAAAAAGTCTTATTGAGAGTCAGTGCCAGTAGGATTTTTTTTAAAAATGAAAGAATCAAAATCTAATGGAGATGAAGAAAGGCCAAGGCCAAACCTCTGATGAAGATGAGATGATGAATGATATTTTAATTTATTCTGATATTGCTTTTTTTATTAATGCAGGTGTCACAAAAGTTGAAAGTGAATCTGGTTGAGAAGAAGTGAACCTCTTCAAAATAATAATAATAAAAAAACCTGAATCTTTCTCTGCAGGTCAACAACAAGGCGAAAAGAGCCAAGGATACAGTCAATAGCAGAGAATATCATGGTTTTATAAATCTTTACTGAACAGTGTATGAGTGTTGGAAATTTGAATAGTTTATTCCAAATCCAAACAAGGTTTTGGGTTTGTTGCACACTGCAGATAATGAGAACTAAAGCTGGAACATCCAACTTATAACTGGCTTTAAAACATGGTAATTAAATTAAATCACCAGAAATTCCAGGAAATTAAATCCTAAAACCCCTGAAAATGAGATATCTCACTTGCTTAGAACAATGGAAAAAATTGGCAGTGGGACTTAACCTCCAGAAAGTATTGATAAAAATGCATCAAGAGGAACTGAAAAAAAAACCCAGAAAAAATGGAGAGCATTTTCACGTAGTATTTTGGCTGTAAATAAGAGCCTTCCTTTCTGTGGTCCTGGAGAGGATATCATCAGCGAACAAAAGATTTTTTGGGTGGGAGGGAATGGTAGAATTACTGTCATGTCATGAGCCAATTTTCAAGAAACATTTTATAAAAATTAAATACGCAATTTTTTTCAAAATAAACACGTATGAATTCAAAAGGCACTGCCATAGATAGAATCTATGCTTTGCTTTGTTTCTGTGTCTCCTTCAATTTCATTAATTGCAGTTAAATTACAATACAGCTCTACTTTGAAAAGAAAGTTCTGAGTATTG
Organism: Ahaetulla prasina; assembly: GCF_028640845.1. Lineage (NCBI taxonomy): Eukaryota > Metazoa > Chordata > Lepidosauria > Squamata > Colubridae > Ahaetulla > Ahaetulla prasina. Next base: position 90,155,382 of record NC_080541.1, on the reverse strand, counting down.
AAAGCATCTTTAAGATGACCAAAGAAATTATTAAAAATAAGAAAATTTATGAAGATTAAAATATATAACATTTATGAAATGAATTTTTTTCTGTTGTATATTATTTTTTTTAAAAAGTATTCATTACATTACTGCAAAGAGCACAGAACCTGCTGAAGACATGTTGCTGCCTGGGAGGTCAATTTACAATAACAATAAAAACAACAGAGTTGGAAGTGACCTTGGAGGCCTTCTAGTCCAAACCCCTGCCCAGGCAGGAAACCCTACACCATCTCAGACAGATGGTTATCCAACTTTTTCTTAAAAATTTCCAGTGTTGGAGCATTCGTTCCACATATTAATTGTTCTAACTGTCAGGAAATTTCTCCTTAGTTCTAAGTTGCTTCTTTACTTGATCAGTTTCCACCCATTGCTTCTTGTTCTACCCTCAGGTGCTTTGGAGAACAGCCTGACTCCCTCTTCTTTGTGGCAACCCCTGAGATATTGGAACACTGCTATCATGTCTCCCCTAGTCCTTCTTTTCATTAAACTAGGCATACTGAGTTCCTGCAACCGTTCTTCATATGTTTTAGCCTCCAGTCCCCTAATCATCTTTGTTGCTCTTCTCTGCACTCTTTCTAGAGTCTCAACATCTTTTTTACATCGTGGCGACCAAAACTGGATGCAATATTCCAAGTGTGGCCTTACCAAGGCATTATAAAGTGGCACTAACACTTCACGTGATCTTGAGTCTATCCCTCTTATCTTTATATATATATAATTTTATACATACATACATACATACATACATACATACATACATACATACATACATACATACATACATACATATATATATATATATATATATATATATATATATATATATATATATTTTCTGAGGTTTTCGCAGGTGTTTGTATGTAGGTCTTTGGTTGTTCGGGTTCTCTCCAGTGTAAAATTGGAAGTGTCTTGGCGACATTTCGATGAAGTCTCATTTGTCATCTTCAGGCTTCAGCTTCGTGCTTCTGGGAGCAGTGCTTCTGCTCCCAGAAGATGTGAAGATGACGACGAGATACAAATGCCATATATGTTCATATTGAGAAACTCAACAACCAAAGATCTACATATACATACATACATATATATATATATATATGTAGATCTTTGGTTATTCGGGTTTTCTCCCGCGTAAAATTGGAAGTTTCTTGGCGACGTTTCGACGAAGTCTCATTCGTCATCTTCAGGCTTCAGCTTCGTGCTTCTGGGAGCAATGTGTGACTGCAGCTGTTTCTTCCTTTTTAACTGCTAGTGGGGGTTTGAACTGATTGGGTGGGAGCTTGGCTGTGCTCTGATTGGATGGGGGTTTTTTGGTGCTCTGATTGGATGGGGGTGTGTCCTCTTTGGGTGGTTGTGCTCAGATTAGTCTGAGCTGCAGGGGGATTTGAGCTGGTGAGCTGCACAGCTGTTGTCCGGCTTTGTGTTCGCGGTCGTGCCACATCTTCACAGTGGGTGTCAGTCTGCTGCATGTATGGATTGGAGGGGTTTGAAATGGCTAATGTTGCAGCTGCGGTCTGGCTTCTGGTCCTTAATCGTGCTTCATGATCAGTGTGGGTTTGGGTCTGTTTTCTGGGTGGATGTGTGGTGCTGACATCCTGTGTGGACCTCGTGAGTGTGGGTCTGGTGTCATTCCTCGTGTTAGGGACACGTTTGTCAATAAGGCGGGTTTCCAAATGGCTGGTAGGCGGAGGTATCATCTCTTTGTTCATGCTGTGTGGGCGTTTTCTATCTCGATGGCTTCTCTGATTATTCTGTTGTTAAAGTGTTCAGTTTTGGCGATAGTTCTGGTCTTTTAAAGTCAATATCGTGTCCTGTGACTTTAAAGTGTTGGACCAGGAAGAAGTTGGTTCCTCTTTTTTGACTGAGTTCTTGTGTTCTTCAATGCGTGCACTTATTCTTCTGTTGGTTTGTCCAATGTATGTGGTGGGGCAGGCGGTGCATGGGATTTCATATACTCCTTGATTTTCTAACTCAATTTTGTCTTTGGGGTTTCTTAAGATGGTGGATATTTTTTGGTTTGTGCAGAATGTTGTCTTGATGTTGTGTTTGTGGAGGATCTTGCTGATTCTGTCTGTGGTGCCTTTTATATATGGGAGGAGGGCTGTGCCGTTTTCTTGTTCTCTGTCTTGGATTTTAGTGGGGGGGTTCTTTTGGATTAGTTTGGTAATCTTATATCTCTGGAATCCATTGGATGTTAGTACGTTTGTGAGGGTGTGTAGTTCGGTTTTAGGTGTTGTTCATCAGCTAAGCATTTTGTTCTGGAGATGAGTGTCTTGGCTACGGAGTTGATCTGTGCTGGGTGGTGGTGTGAGAGTGCGTGCAGATAGCGGTTTGTGTGTTTTCTTCTGGTAGATGGTGTGTCCTAGGGAGCCATTGGGTTTCTGTAGACTAAGACATCTAGGAAGGAAGTTGGTTGTTAACTTCTGTTTCCATGGTGAACTGTATTTTGGGGTATAGGCTATTGAGGTGTGTGAGGAAGTTGTCAAGTTTTTCTTTCCCGTGTGGCCAGATTATGAAGGTGTCATCTACGATCTGAGCCAGAGTTTGGGTTTGTGATCAGATTTTTCTAGTGCTTGGGTTTCAAAGTGTTCCATGTAGAGGTTGGCAATGACAGGTGAGAGGGATGATCCCATGGGTGCTCCTTCTATTTGTTTGTATTTTTGTCCATTATAGATGAAGTATGTGTTGGATAGGCAGTGGTTGGTCAGATCTAGGATGTGCTTGGGGGGGTTATATTTGTTTTGGATAGCTGTCAAGGCTTCTTTGATTGGCACTTGGGTGAAGAGGGATATGACATCAAAGCTCACGAGTAGGTCGCTGGGCTGTAAGTTTTGTTTCTTTATGATATCTATGAACTGGAATGAGTTTTTTACGTGTGAGGCGATGGATTCTGCATAGGGCTGTAGTTGTTTGGCGAGAAATTTGGCTAGGTTTTGTAGAGGTGAGCCTATGGAGCTGACTATGGGTCTGAGTGGGGTTCCTTCTTTGTGTATCTTGGGGAGGCCGTAGAGCTTAGGGCATCTTGATGATTTCTCCCTGGGAATGATTCTTTGTTGGATTTCTTCGCTGATGGGGGAGGCTTTTATTTTGGATCTAGTAGTTTTTTCTAGGTAGGTGGTGGGGTCTGTTTTTAGGGGCTTGTATGCAGGGTCTTGGAGTAGGTTGGTTAATTTGGTTTGGTAGTCAGATGTGTTCATAACCACCGTGGCGTTGCCCTTGTCTGCTGGTAGGATTATTATGCTGGTGTCTTTTTTCAGGTTAAGTAGTGCTGTCTGTTCCTCTTTGGGTAAGTTGCTTTTGGGTGGCTTGCTGCTGCAGAGGATGTTGGTGATTTCGAGTCTGATTCTGTTAGCGTCATCGGGGTTGATTTTGGTCAGGCTGGTTTCTACTCCGCATATAATGGTTTCAGTGGGGATGTATTTGGGAGTGACTGCAAAGTTGAATCCTTTGGAAAGGACATCGGTTTCAGCTTTGGTGAGGATCCTATCTGAGATGTTATGCACTGTTTGTTTCATGTGTGGCTGTGAGTGGGGAGGGGTTTGTTTCTGGCATTCTTGTAGTCTTGAGTTTGTTGGTGTGTGTATCTGTCTTGAGGATGGTCTGTGTTTCGCTCTCCAGACGGCGAGTTGTTTGGATTTGTCCCAAAGTGCAGGGTGGATCTTGTTGCTGAGTTTGAGATGAAGTGTGAGGAGATCTTTGTTGATTTGATCTAGGAGGAATCTTTTTGTGTGAAGTTCATTTCTGATTAGGGCCAATTCTGTTCTTTTTAGGATGCGTTTGGCGGCTGCAGAGTTGGAGTGGAATTTCAATTGGAAGCATGTGGGGATTAAATTTTGATCTCGGCAGTTTCGTAGGAATGCAAGGTCACATAAAATGGAAGCTCTTTGGACTTCTAGTTTTTCATAGGTCCTGGTCAGATGGTGGATTTCCTCCCCGTAGAGGTGCAATATTTGTTTTCTGAGGTTTTCGCGGGGGTTTGTATGTAGATCTTTGGTTATTCGGGTTTTCTCCCGCGTAAAATTGGAAGTGTCTTGGCGACGTTTCGACAAAATCTCATTCGTCATCTTCAGGCTTCAGCTTCGTGCTTCTGGGAGCAATGTGTGACTGCAGCTGTTTCTTCCTTTTTGACTGCTAGTGGGGGTTTGAACTGATTGGGTGGGAGCTTGGCTGTGCTCTGATTGGATGGGGGGATGTCCTCTTTGGGTGGGGGCTTGGTTGTGCTCAGATTAGCTAATCTGAGCACAACCAAGCCCCCACCCAAAGAGGACACACCCCATCCAATCAGAGCACCAAAAACCCCATCCAATCAGAGCACAGCCAAGCTCCCACCCAATCAGTTCAAACCCCACTAGCAGTTAAAAGGAAGAAACAGCTGCAGTCACATTGCTCCCAGAAGCACGGCTGAAGCCTGAAGATGACAAATGAGACTTCACGAACGTCGCCAAGACACTTCCAATTTTACGGGAGAAAACCTACATACAAACACCGTGAAAACCTCAGAAAATATATATATATATATATATATATATATATATATATATATATATATATATATATATGTAGGTCTTTGGTTGTTGGGTTTTCTCCGTGTAAAATTGAAGTGTCTTGGCGACGTTTCGACAAAATCTCATTCGTCATCTTCAGGCTTCAGCTTTGTGCTTCTGGGAGCAGGAAGCATGAAGCTGAAGCCTGAAGATGACGAATGAGACTTCATCAAAACGTCACCAAGACACTTCCAATTTTACACGGGAGAAAACCCGAACAACCAAAGACCTACATACAAACACCCGTGAAAACCTCAGAATATATATTCTTATATATATATAAGAATTATAAGAATTCTTATCTTAATTCTTATCTCAAAATATTCAAAATGAATTCATTCATATTCTGGAAAATTACACTTAAGAAAAAAAATAATGTATCAATAGAGGAGAATATTTATAGCTCAATGTTGAACTGTGGGTGTCCTTGGTGCTCTCTGATTTTGGTGATTTTCTTGCAGAAGTTTCATTACCAAATTAGGTAACATCATCAATGTTAGAATGCTGGATATTGAAAAAAGCAAAATGCTCCAGAGAGCACTTTCTACATTTCACACACTAATCAAATGTGTCATTGGATAGGTCCATATTGAAGACTGCAAAGTTGAAACAAAGGAATCATTCTTGGGTTTTTTTCCCTATTTCTGGGAAGAGTGCAACTGCCCTCCCAGAAGAGTTCTTAAAATCACATAATCATCATTGTCATCGTCATCATCATCTAAATATATATGCTTTCCACTTCCTAGCAACTCTGGAAACTTTACGAATTGTTAAAAAGAGAAAAAGTGAAGAGATCCCTACGGATGAGAATGTTATTAAGAAAATATTAGAATGTGCAGAAATGAATAGATTAACACTTGCAATTAAAGAAAGGGAAGATTCTGATTATTATATTATATGGGAGTTATTCTATCAATGGTTAGAGAACAGATATGAAAATTAGAAAGAAAAACAGAGAAATGAAATATGAAAAATGTTTTAATAAAGTTTAATAAGTTAAGAAGAGGATTGTTATAATAGTAGGTATGTAAGGTATTAGTAAGGGATGCAGTGGCTCAGTGGCTAAGACGCTGAGGTTGTCGGTCGAAAGATCAACAGTTCAGCGGTCTGAATCCCTAGTGTCGCGTAATGGGGTGAGCTCCCGTTACTTGTCCCAGCTTTTGCCAACCTAAAAACAAATTGTTAAAAAGCATTTAAACACAAAGGAACAAGAATACCTCTTCCCCTTCCCCCACCAAAGATGGCAGAGATGACAAAAATAAATGGAAACAAAGAAAATGGAAGCTTCAGGCATCCTCCCCAAAGGCCTGAGCCAAGATCCAGGTCTCCTGGCCTCTCAAAACACCCACAAAGTTGGAGGAAACCTTGGGGAAATCTATCTCCAAAAAGCAGGTGCTACAACAGAGAAAATAGGCTTCCAGGATCCCAATAGTGACAGGCTAGATATACATCTCTCTTGTGGGTCAAGGAGGTGATAATGCTGCAAAGGTATTCAGGGTGAAGTTCAGCCAAATATAGACCCTTCCAAAGTCAACAAAATGAAGACCCAAGTTGTTCGGAGTAATATGCTGACTCTGTAAACTGCTTAGAAGTTCTATAAAGCACTATGAAGTGCTATATAAGTCTAAGTGCTATTGCAATTACTATTCTTGGTTGTCCACTCTAAAAATAGACAGCTGGACTAGATGGGTCAAGGGTCTGATCCAGCAGAACACTGCTTATGTTCTTTCATCAGCAATGCTATATTAAAATAATTTAATAGTATAAACGAATTTCAGATTTTTAAACTAAACTTGTATAGTCATAGAGTTGAAGTCCACACATCATAAAGTCACCAAGATTGAGCAACACTATGTAGGAAGGTAGCATCCACCCCTCTCCTAGAAAAATGAAATATTCTAGGAAATATTAAAAAGGAAGACTATTATATTTCTCTGGATGAGAAATGGAGAAACATGTTTTTAGGCAGGAAATAGACTCACTTTTAACAGTCCCCACCATCCTCAAAAGCCCACAGCAGATGTCCGTACTTAAGAGATAAAGAGATAGCTAGGTCTATTCATAGGCAAATGCCTTCATCCAAAATCCAACAAAGGTAGGATTAGTCCTCTACCCATCTAGCAACAGAACTTGCCACATGGCACCTGGGAAGATTACATTACCCAGCAAGGCTCAACGAAGCTCGGACACAGAGCAGTCTGTGGACATAGGACAGAGTTGCCCCTGCATGGTTCCATGAGAGTCTGACAACCAATCTGTTGTGACCTAGGCCCAAGTAGTTATTACCAGACACAATCAATCCTAAACAAATATATTTTATTAGAACAGCTGAGAATTACTTCATTCTCTGCTTAGTCCACATTAATTCCAAAACAAATCCTTCAGAAAAAGTCCTTATCATAAACCTTTGTGTCAAGGTTCCAGAAAAACCTCTTCTGCATAAAAAAAACTCAGAAGCCATTGTCTTTCAGAGTTCTTTACTAGCATAAGGAAACTGGCACACGATGAGTGAAATTCCAAAACTGAACTTCCGGATTCTTTTCCCAGTTATACAAACCCCAAGAGTCCCACCTCCCTAACCCCTTTGCTGGTCACATGGTCCCATGTTCTCCCAGTTCATTCGAATATCTTCTCGCCACTCCTCCTGCAGATGTGAACACCATCCAACCTTGACCGTTTGAAGAATGTTACCATACCCCTCAACCCCCCTTTTTCCCCTCAGGGGAAAAATGTGGCAGCGTCTGGAACCCTAAAGTCTAGTATGGTTTCCAGGCCTGACACCTTTGTCCTCTTTGGCACCCTGCCAAAGGCTTTTCTTGGCAAAGCCCCACAAACTTCAGAAACAAGAGACGACGGCTAGAAACAAATGTAGCAATGCTACTTTCTTACAAAGAGCCCAAGAGCCGTTGCTGCTCTTTTAAGCCTTATGGGAGGGCCAATCATCTCATGGCCTTACTCCTGAGTTGTCCTTTTTGCTTTAGGTGCTCTTGCCTTCTGGCAGCTCTTCGCATGAGTGTACTAGGGACAGGATCCTTCTGTTCCTCTTCCTGTCTGCTGTCCGGCTCTGGAGGCTCCAGAGTCCACGCATCACTCCCAGATGGCCCTGGCCCCATCTCTGCCTCTGATGCAGAGCTTTTGCCCGGGTCTTCCCCAGAGTCAAGAACTGTCCCACGGTCCTCCCCAACCTCCTCACTGTCCGACTCTGCTGGTGAACCACAACACAATCGGTATACAAGCTCAAATTCAAAAGCCCAGAGAGGGTATAAAATGCAGGCATTCTCAGCATCCCTTTTTTCCTTCATCTAACATCATCAAGGCATGTGATCCTGTCCACCATTAAAAACCATCTTTCCAAGCAGTCTCCATGTTTCAAGTGTCTTTTTCCCCACTTGGAATTGAACCCAGAAGGATATTTCTTCCAACAACTGATATAGTGACAGTCCCAGGTAGCCATACTGGATTGTATAGGTGTTTCCTTTTGTGGAATATAGATTAATATGTAGCAGTTCGATAATTTAATTGTGGCAAAAGATTGAGTTCAATAACCAGGCACCATTTCCACATGAGTTCCAAGCATAAAATGAACAGAAACTATCATTTTGCGCTTTGTCCCAGGCAGCAATATGTCTTCAGCAGGTTCTGTGCTCTTTGTTGTAGTGTAATGAATGATCATTTTTTTTATAATATTATACAACAGAGAAAAAAAATCTTTTCATAAATGTTACATATTTTAATCTTCATAAGATTTCTTATTGTTAATAATTTCTTTGGTCATCTGACAGATGCTTTCAATACTCAGAGCTTTTACTTCAAAGTAGAGCTCTATTGTAACTTAACTGCAATTAATGAAATTGAAGGAGACACAGAAACAAAACAAAGTAACCAGATTCTATGGCAGTGCCTTTTGAATTCATACATGTTTATTTTGAAAAATGTTAAGGATTCCCTGCATGACAGGAAATTATAAAAAAAGCTTTTATTTCCAGTATCATTCTTTTCTTCATCTTGGGCTTTTATAGAATGAAAGACATTATCTTTGAAATTGCCAAGAATACTAAATAGTATTCAAAATAGTTGAATGAAGACTTAGATGAATTTAGATCAAAAATGAAAAAAAAAAGTTCTTAGTTTAATAATAATAATAATAACAGAGTTGGAAGGGACCTTGGAGGCATTCTAGTCCAACCCCCTGCCCAGGCAGGAAACCCTACACCATCTCAGACAGATGGTTATCCAACATTGTCTTAAAAATTTCCAGTGTTGGGGCATTTACAACTTCTGCAGGCAAGTTGTTCCACTTATTAATTGTTCAAACTGTCAGGAAATTTCTCCTTAGTTCTAAGTTGCTTCTTTCCTTGATCAGTTTCCACCCATTGCTTCTTGTTCTACCCTCAGGTGCTTTGGAGAACAGCCCGACTCCCTCTTCTTTGTGGCAACCCCTGAGATATTGGAACACTGCTATCATGTCTCCCCTAGTCCTTCTTTTTATTAAACTAGGCATACCCAGTTCCTGCAACCGTTCTTCATATGTTTTAGCCTCCAGTCCCCTAATCATCTTTTTTGCTCTTCTCTGCACTCTTTCTAGAGTCTCAACATCTTTTTTACATCGTGGCGACCAAAACTGGATACAATATTCCAAGTGTGGCCTTACCAAGGCATTCTAAAGTGCCACTAACACTTCACGTGATCTTGATTCTATCCCTCTGTTTATACAGCCCAGAACTGTTTTCTTGACAATGTCACTTTGGTTGGGGATGACTGCAATTCTTTTGTTTAAAATAATGTTATCTTCACTTATTACTTCATGATTAAAAACATTTATAAACACTGTAGTTGTGCTTCGTTTACAAGCACCTACATAATTTAAAAATATGAAAGTGAGTTCATTAATTCAGCCTTTTTGTTGATCTGTTCCCTTTTGTTGAATCTGACCTAATTTTGCAAAAAAAAATATATATATTCATACCTATCATGCATTTTTGACTTGGAAATCAAGAGGACTAGCAGCAAATATTTCATCCTGCTCAGTTTGACTGAAATGAAAGTACTTCAGGGAATAGGCTGCAGAGGCTGGTGGCAGAAGTAGTAAAATAAAGCTAATAGTTTCCAGCAAAATGAAGAGTTCCACAAACTCAATTGAGTAATAAACAGGCTAAATGAAACCGCAGCAGAAAACTTAAATTCAATAACAATTCACAGGCAAAGCCCTCTAGCTAAGCTCCATTCCCTAAGCAATAGAAGAGAAAGGCTAAGCTTCATAAAGATTGAAAAAAATAACCTCAGAATACAGATACACACAAAAATCAAAGGTAAGAAGCATACTTCTTTTGGTCTGTCTCAGGGCTGTCAAACTCCTGTCTGGTGGGCCGAATGTGTCATGCACTGGCCATGCCCATGCATGGTTTAAAAAAAGGGGGAAAAGTCCCAATATGTCACATGACTCCGCCGTGATGACATGAGTTTGACACCCCGGTCCATCTGATTGCTAGCCAATATGCATCTGGAATTCATAATTAGCTCACCACCTTGTGTTATTGCAACCGTCTTAAACCCTAAGAGCATTCATTTAACTTTTCTTTCATGATCTGCTACTTGCCTTTCAGTAGCAGTAAGGAAAGATGTAATTTGGTTAATTTGTTATTAGGAATGATAGGCCATCTAACATGGGATAAATGATGTTAAAAGTTTCTTTGTCAATATGCTCATTGGTATACGGACCCGACAGGAGTGTTGCTTCTGCCACTCCCAAGGTGTCCATGCTACTAGAGTTTGCCTTCCTGCATACCATCTCCTCTTTGTTTCTGCTCACTACAATGAACTCTGCTGTAGAGATTGTTTCTTTTGATTAGGAGACACAAACTTCTCAGCATCAAAGAAGAATTTCCCATTCAAAAAGCAAGGCGATGGGCAAGGAAAACACAAAACCTGCACTGCATATTGGACATTAATACAATTGAACATGTCCAGAAATATTTCACAAGAAGAGTCCTCCACTTCTCCGCTCGCAACAAAATACCTTATGCCACCAGACTTGAAATTTTGGTCTTAGAAAATTTAGAACTACACTGCCTTCGGTATGACCAAAGCATAGCTCATAAAATCATTTGCTATAATGTCCTACTTGTCAATGACTACTTCAGCTTCAACCACAACAATACACGAGCACACGATAAATACAAACTTAAGGTAAACCACACCAAACTCAGTTGCAGAAAATATGACTTCAGCAATAGAGTGGTCAATGCCTGGAATGCACTACCTCTGTCTGTGGTTTCTTCCCAAAACCCTCAAAACTTTAACCTAAGACTGTCTACTGTTGACCTCACCCCATTCCTAAGAGGTCTGTAAGGGGCATGCATAAGAGCACCAGCGTGCCTACCATCCCTGTCCTAATGTTCCCTTTAATTCTATTCATTTTATGTATTCAACTCATGCTTATACTTATATATATTATCTAATACATACTTGACAAATAAATAAAAAAAATTAAAACATTTTTTTTTAAAAACCAATGTGGTGGGGAATTTGCAGTCTATTTGCCAGTCCCTTTGCTCTATAACCTTCTGTACAGCAGCCACTACACGGTAACATTTAATAACCTATGGAAGCTATTACACTGACATTCTGTTCCTAAATCTGCTGATTAGTGTTTATCCGCTTAATGGAAAAGGATGAAATAGATTTTTCATATCTACCATCTTAGTTAACATCTTGTGAAGCGACTCGAGTAATGAAAAGCCCAGAACAATACCTGCCCATGATTACCGCAGAACATTAATTGAACAAACACTAATGAACCTAATTAGTGCCACAGAGAGCACTGGCTTCATGCATGTTTAATTCCAAATGCAGTGGTTTAAAAATGCTAATGAGAGAGATTAGTGAATGCCAATATGAGAATATTTTGAGGAATCTTGGTTAATCCAGGAGCTATCAGAACACAAGGGCTTAAAGAAAAGAAGAAAGTAGCTAGTCAAGTTTTTAAAATATAAATTATACCATACCAAACAAACAACATATTTACCCTCCATTGGTAGAAGATATGATATTGTATTACAGGAGAATAAGAACATCACAATTTGCTTCAAAAAACATAATCATTTTCTTAATTGAAAATAACATTAAAAAATCATTAGATTATTCTCAGCAATAATTCAGTTTGCATTTCCTAATTTATTTTAACATGTATGCAGTGGTGAAATCCATTTTTTTTTTACTATTGGTTCTGTGAACATGGTTTGGTGGGCATGGCTTGGTGGGTATGGCAGGAGAAGGATACTGCAAAATCTCCACTCCCACACCACTCTGGGGCCAGCCAGAGGTGGTATTTGCCGGTTCTACTCAAAATTTCTACTACCTGTTCTCCAAACTGCTCAAAATTTCCGCTACTGGTTCTCCAGAACCTGTCAGAACCTGCTGGATTTCACCCTTGCTTGTATGGTTCCAGGAGTCATGTCAACATTGGATAGGATTGCTATTTGCTTGTAGACTGTACACTTCTCTAAGGCATATCCACAGTGTAGAAGATGGGGCAAAGTGATGTTGCTACAATATCACTGCTGCAATAGCTTTCTGAGGCATTATTTAGATCCTCTGAAATTCTGTACTGTGACGTTCACTTGAGACCTGTGGAAAACTGATTTCAACCCAATCTTACCTGATCAGGGTTCTGATTATTGATCTTTGATCAAATTGGGAAAACCACAAGCTATGAGCTGCATACGGTTCTAAGTTTGTGTGTGTGTGTATCTTTACAATGGGGCTTTACAATATATATATATATATATCTTTACAATGGGGCTATTCAAATCCAGTATTACCATTTTCTACCCTATTTACATGGGAAGTAAAATGTGTAAGCCTTAACATCAACTCAAGCATTTAATTATTGAAAAGCCCAGAACATCATCTGAAGCTCCTATTCCTGGTTGCTGAGTTGCTTAGTTGATACAACCCTGTTAATGTCACATCATCTCAGAGGTAATACATTCAAAGCATTTTGAAAAACATGTCAAACAAAAGCAGCCCACCTAAAACTTATCCAAGAAAATGCAGGTCCCTTAGAAGCTACATTATCTTTGTTTGGTTTTGCATGCCACGAACTGTATTTTTAATGTGGTTTTAAAAAATGATGCAGGAAATGGTTGTTCTGTATTTTAGTTTCTTTGAAGAGTCTCATTAAAGCTATTTTAACAAGGTAATTAACTTGTAAGAGCAAACCAGATAGGTGGAAGTCTAAAATAGTAGCTTCCAAAACTCCACCCCCTCCCCCTTACTATTGGAACCCTGTAGGACTAAACGCTTAACAAAAGGTCCTAGACAAGAAAGTGAATAATAGTTTTGTTCTCATTTCTTCCTCATTGAAATGCAAACTTAAAGTACTTGAATTATATGTTATATATTACTGGTACTTTAATTGGATAACTACTTTAGGGACCATCTGAAAACCAAATTTTGTCCATATAAAAGAGTATTGTAATACAAGGACATAACTTATTTATTATAATATAGCAATAAAATTTTAATCATATGATGCTTTCTTTTTAAAGCTTACACCTCCAATGGATATACATCAGAGATGGGTTTCAACAGGTTCTGACCAGTTCCGGAGAACCATTAGTGGAAATTTTGAGTAGTTCAGAGAACTGGTAGTAAATATTCTGACTGGCCCTGCCATCATCTATTCTCTGCCTCCCAATTCCCAGATGATTGGGAAGAAATGGGGATTTTGCAATAACCTTCCCCTGGAGTGGGGTGGGAATGGAGATTTTAAAGTATCCTTCCTCTACCACGCCCACCAAGCCATGCCACACCCATCAAGCCACACCCACAGAACCAATAGTAAAAAAAATTGAAACCCACCAGTGGTATACATACTGACATGGTATAGAGTTGTGAAATGTTTATGGAGATTCTCAGCCATCCAGGTCATGATTGTATCAAAGGAGCTTTTTTGTTTTTCCTAGAAGATATTTCACTCCTCATCCAAGAAGCTTCATTGGTTTTGAAAAACCACCTTTGAGACAAGCTGTGAAATCTATTTTCAAAGACAAATTGGCTACAGTTCAAAGGAAAGTAGTCAGGGGTGAAATCTAAAAATTTTCCCAACTGGTTCTGTGGGCGTGGCTTAATTGGTGGGTGTGGCTTGGTGGTCAGATGACTGGGTGGGCGTGGCCAATAACAATAAATAATAAAAATAATAAACAAAGTATACAAAACAACAAGAATCAACTTTCACACTTTACACACACACACAACACAACACAACTGACACACACACAATATAAAAGTAGCTGCACTTCATGCAAAATGGCCCCTGCAACAAGCAGGAACCTCATACAGCAACAAAAAGCTCAAAAACCAACTTTCACACTTTACACACACACAACACAACTGACTCACACACACAAAATGCCACATAAAGCTTTGTGAGATTTTGTGTGTTTGCGTAGCTAGAGTGAAACACTACAGAAACACACCAAATCTCAGAAAGCTGCACAAATATTTTATTTTATTATTTTATTTTATTTATATGTTTTAGATCGGGGTCTCCAACCTTAGTAACTTTAAGATTTGTGGACTTCAATTCCCAGAGTTCCTCAGCCAGCAAAACAGTTGCTGACTGAGCAGATGGATTCCAGGCAGGCAGTTGCTAGCTGATGCATGGATTTCCCAGCCAGAACAGAGCAGTTAATTAGGTAAGTGTCTTATCGCAGCCCAGAACCTCTTAAAAGTAGAAAACATGTTTTTTAAGGTTCTGGTGATGAGGAACTCATGTGGGATCACCAGAGGAGCCTTTTAAAACTGTTTTTCAACCTCTTCGGCTGAATCTGTTGTTAAAAAAAAAAGAGTTTAAAGGCTTCTCCCAATCTTAGCTGAGCCGCAGGATCCTCGAAGGCTTTTTTTTTTACTTTTAAAGACATGTTTTCGGCTGAAGAAAAACTGCTTTAAAAACAAAAAACAAAAAACAACCCTCTGATGATGGTGCTGCTCAGCAGAGGCAGGGGGCGGGGCCAGGGATTTTTGCTACCTGTCCTCTGAACCACCAGCTGCCATCGCTACCGGATCGGGTGAGCCGGTCCGAACTGGGAGCATTTCACCCCTGAAAGTAGTATATCCAAAGCATAGTATATCTAAGACTGTTGAATAGAACTGATCATTGCCCCAAAGGTGCTTTTCAAAAGGCAACTTGACTTTGTTTTTTTTTTCCCTTGAAGACATTTCACTTCTCATCCAAAAAGCTTCTTCAGTTCTGACTGAATGATGGGGAATGTAAGGATTTATATTCTTTGCAGTCATCCTGTCCTTAACACTCTAAAAGTCAGTCATTAGCTCTCTGAGAGTCCCTGAGGCTACTTGGGAATTTATACGTACCCTCAGGATCACCTGAATCAGAGTGTAAATAGGTGTGGAATCTTCTTGGAGCTGCTGAAAGGATTGTGTTGTAGGCAGGAGATAGATGATGTTGTATCCTCCCTCTCTATTAAGTGAGGGCTATTCAATTTTAATATACATCACATCTTTGACTCCTCTTTTAAACCAACGGTCCTTTCTGTCCAGAGTGTGGACTTTGCTGTCTTCAAATGACTGAATGTGGACCGGTGGTGGGATTCAATTTTTTTTTCTACTGGTTCTGTGGGCGTGGCTAGATGGGCATGGCATGGCATGGCTTGGAGGGCATGGCATGGCTTGGTAGCCCTGGCAGGGGAAGAATACTGTAAAATCTCCATTCCCTTCCCAGTCCAGGGGAAGGTTACTGCAAAATCCCCATTTTCTCCCCATCAACAAGAGGCAGAGAATAGATGGGGGTGGGGGCAGTCAGAGATGGTATTTACTGGTTCTCTGAACTACTCAAAATTTCCACTACCGGTTCTTCAGAACTGGTCAGAACCTGTTGAATGCCACCTCTGATGTGGACCTTGCTGTCTTCTCTTACAGTTGACAATGCAATATTTTATAGATTTTGTGTATGTATAATGCATAAATCAAAAGCTCTTCTTATTTTGCTTGCTATCCTAACATAGGAATGCTCCTTTTAAGCTATATCAAGACTTTCCCTTTTCTCATTTTTTTCTAAGAAACAAACAAGAACAAAAAATCCCCAAACCTTTTATTACAGATATTTATGTTGCTTCATATCCTTGCTTGCTTGTAGTTTCCATTTAGCAAACCTATATTTAACTGGTTGATCAGTCTTTGACATTTTCTCTGTGTCAATAAAGCTTTTCCATAACTGACAAATAAAAAATGTTTTAAATCCCTGTTTCTGGAAAGTATCAGCTTTTATAATAGCTGGTTTTTTGTAAGACCTTTTCTATCAGGGGTGAAATGCTCCCGGTTTGGATTGGATCGGCCAATCTGGTAGTGATGGTGGCAGATGGTTTGAAGAACCAGTAGCAAAAATCCCTTCTATCCCACCCATGTCCCCCCAATCGACTGCTTGCCCGCTTGCCACTTCTTTCCTGCTCGCTCACTTTTCCCACCTGAATGGTAGAAATAGGTTGTAAAGCCAGAGGGATTGATGATTTTCCGGGAGGGCATTACGAAAAAAATTAGTACAATTGCGGAGGCTGCGGCCTACGTGGAGGAACACAAAGCCCTCTTGGATTTAGATGACCCAGGAGTTGAAGAAGGGGAGGTTATAGACCATGGGGCGGAGGCGGCTGCCGCTGTTGCGGCCCTGGAGTTGGGTCAGGCTGAACCCAGAGTTCTGAGATCCAAAACTAGGAAGTGATAAAGATATTTGGTATTGTGTTGGTTTTCCTTATTCTCTTTCGTATGATAATCTGATTATTCTTGACCCTTCCTCATTGTGTATGTAAGATTGAAACTTAGCTACTTCGTTTCACCTGCTTGCCATATGGCTGTTGTATGTGTTTAAAATTTTGAGTAAAATTCTTATCATGTATAAGAAAAATGAAAATTTACCATACCTGATATGTATTTGCATAAATTTTTTTGACCAATAAAAACTTTTTATAATAAAAAAAGAAATAGGTTGTAAAAATGCTTTTAAAAGTTAAAAAAAGGCTCAGCTGTGATCATCAAAAAATGTTTTTAAAAAGTTAAAAAAAAGGCTCTGACGATCACAGCTGAGCCTTTTTTTAACTTTTAAAAGCATTTTTTACAACCTATTTGGCCGAATAGGTTGTAAAAAAATGCTTTTAAAAGTAAAAAAAAGGATTGCGTGCTACAGCTTATCACACACCCCTGCGCACTGTTCTACTTATCCCATGCCTCCTTTTTGGCATGCACTGCATGCATGAGCGCACCTCACATTTGGTGTGTGGTGCACACTGTGCATGCGTGCACACAGCATGCATTTGGCACGAGGCACACATGCTGTTCTGTTTTCCCCTCCCAATACTCCCAACAAAAAGTCAGTCAAAGGCCTTCTTTTCAAGTTTATTTACATTTGGCTGGATTCCTTCTGGTACAGAGATGTTCTGGCCACGTCTACCCACGCACCTGCCAAGTCTCTGGAGATAACTAGGAAATTATAGATAAGGCAAGAGTCACTCACGAATATATTCTTCCCCCCATTGAAACAGTTTGCCTGCGCAAATTCACTGCTTTGTCGAAGACAAAAAGCCAGGAAGCTCCGCCTCCTGCTTTATAGCCCCTGTGGTTGTCACTCCATGACTCATCATTCTTTGACCTTGTCCCAACACCTCCTCTGCTGTGCGCGCCGGTCACATCTGCGCAGTCTCGCATCAAGCCAAAATTGTTCTTGGGGCGTTGCCTAATCAGAAGAAGGCCCGGGGCAATCACGCCTTGCCAGCCCCTCCTCCTCCTCCTGGGTGGGTGCCAGGGAGGGAGAGGGCCCAGGGGAAGCAGGCCTTGCCAGCTCCTTCTCCTCACTCTTTGAATCATCCTCCTCCAGGAGTCCAAGTCCAGGAATCTGGGTCACAACACATGCATAACTAGTGAACCGGTAGTAAACCGGTTCAGATTTCACCATTGCTTTCTATCCACATCTGTTTTGCCATCTTGTTCATTTTTTTTGAAGCCAATGACAGCTTGAGTATATTTTAACACGATTATTTCATAATCATGCAGTGTTACATATATTACAATGATTTTGAGTTCCCATTTTGAATGTCAGGTATAAAAACTCCACCACTGAAACCATCGCCTTACCAAATAAAGTGCCTTGTTTTGCCTGCACTGATTTCCAACATTGTGCTCAGCTTTGCGGTTAGTTGGTAGTGGTCAGATTAATGCACTAATATTTTATATTTTTACAAGGATAGAGTAATTTTGGGTATCTCTGTGGGGATTAAGCTGCAAAGCAACCATTCAAGTTAATGGAAGTTGCATGGTAGCTCCACACGCATTATGCTGAGTATTTACTCCTATAATTGCACTTGATATCAACATTATTATACCATTTAGTGTTTTGTGACTCAAAGTGTTAGAATGAAGTGGGTGATATATTTAGGACACTGACATATCTTCCTCTGACTGATGGCTATGAAGTGAGCACAAGCAATTATCTCCCTAGAAGAAAAACTATATGAGATTGAATTAAACTACTTAACTCCTGGTGTTTTAAAATTTTATATATATATATATATATATATATATATATATATATATATATATATATATATATATATATATATATGTATGTATGTATGTATGTATGTATGTATGTATATGTATGTAGCCAAATTAAACTTTAACAAAGCCCATAGGTGATTTGGCATATGTATGTAGCCAAATTAAACTTTAACAAAGCCCATAGGTGATTTGGCATAATATGTCTTTCAACTGTTTAGATATATTTGGAAGAGTTCTGGGTTCATTTAACTTGTGGTCGAGCAACAGGAGACCTATTTCAGGGACTTGTGTTTGTGTGAGAGAGAGAGAGGGAGAGGGAGAGAGAGAGGGAAAGAGACATAGAGAGGTATCTTATTCTCTACTCCATTGAAACAAGAAACTTATCTCCCTCTGATAACTGGCTTGAGAATGTATAGGAACCCTAATCCTATGAATAAATAATACTAATAATACCAATCAGTCACCTAGAACTTCACACAGTCAGCATTTCTTGTTGCAAATGAAGATAATTTTCTTTGCTTCCAGTATAAAACCAGGTCATCTGCAATTCATACTAAAGAAAGATGCTTTGCATCTCATACTCTGCTCACCAATGGGTTCTCTTCATTTATAAATCCTTTCATTCATACTATTGAAACAATTTTAAGAGTCATTCTAAGTTCCCAGTTCAAAATGCTTAAAAGCATCCTAAATGAGAGTTTAACAAAATCATAGAGTGTATTAGTTGGAATTTGCTTATGGGTCATCTAGAGTTGGCAATTTCCTCTTCAGCACAGGATCATTCCAAGAAGTTGATCATGCAGCCCCGGTCTACAAATTGCCAGTTAGGGAAAATCTATGCTATTTTATTTAGGAAGGCTCTTTTGCTGCTTACTAGGAATGTGCATATTCAAATCTGAAGTGGGAACTACAGTGCTTCAGATTAGGTGGGTGTCTTGTACCTTTCAGTGGCAGTTTAAAGAGGCTACACTTTTTCTAGTTCTCAGAAAGTAGTCATATGGCCTTAGCACAGAAAACACATGCTTGACTTCAGGAGCTATTAAAAGGCAGAAGTTGGCACTGGAGCAGTTGAAGAACGTTCTGTTAGAATGTTCTTCATCTCCTCTTAAGGTCATCTTAAGGTCATCTTGAATATGACACTATTTTCTAAGATATTAGGTAATTATCCTAGTTTGATGCTACCTGATTCATAATCATGTACAGCTATCTGACAAATCTTTATGGGAATATGCAAAACATTTGACTTTTGTTCTTTCTTCTTTCTAACATCTTCCCATTGACTTTGTGTAAATCAGGACCAGAATTCAAAGCCTCTTGGTTTCTAGCAATGGTAAAATACATTTTTTTTACTACTGTTTCTGTGGGCATGGCTTGGTGGGTGTGGCAGGAGGAGCATACTGTAAAATCTCCATTCCCACCCCACTTCAGGGGAAGAACACTACAAAATCCCCATTCCCTCCTTGCATTTTTGCAAGGATATTGCAAAATCTCCATTTCCACCCCACTCTGGGGCCAGCCAGAGGTGGTATTTGTCAGTTTTCCAAACTGCTTAAAATTTCTGCTACCGGTTCTCTAGAACCTGTCAGAACCTGCTGGCTTTCACCCCTAGTTTCTAGCCTGTTGCCTTAACCTCTAGACCAAACTGGCTTTCATGCAAAATATTATATTGGTATCTATATATAGAATGGCTGCTTTCAGATCCTTTAATGATCCCAGGTCCTTAGAAAGGACTCAATAAGTGGACAAAAATGTCAAATCTAGTGTAAATATCTGGGTGATTGGGTGACCCAGCATAAATTAATCATAATAAGAGTCTATTTTGCTGCCTTGAGTTACTGATTACAGTAATAAAGGTGGGATAAAAAAAACCCTAAGAAATAAAATAAACCTAAGAAATAAGTAAGAACAATACTATCCAGGGGTGGGATTCAGCCTATTCGGACCATTGTGGGCAAACCGGTAGCTCCAACGATCAGCTGAGTGTGAACTGGTTCACTCCGCTGATCAGGTGGACCCACCCACCTGCCCCTGCACTATACTGACCTATATTTCCTATGTTTGAAGCCCAGCTGATCAGTGCGGCACAGTGGATTGGCACATCTCAGCTGTTTTACTCACCAGGGCTGCAGTAGAAGTTAAGTTTTAGAGCTGTTTTCAAATGCACAAAGTGTGCACTCAGCGACCCACTTGTTACACCAGTTGAATCCCACCGCTGATACGTTCCAAGCCTGAGTAACTGAGTCCCCTTACCTTCAGGTCTAGAGACTGGAGTGAAGCATTAAAGAGACCCCCTCCCCAAAGTGATTAATTTATCCCAATCAACTTTCTATCATTTATTGATCATCTATTTAACCCAAATATTTACTGAATCTTTTGACCCCAGACATTTATCAATCCTTTGAATACTCCCATAAACCAGGGTTGAAATCTAAAAAAATTTCTCTACTGGTTCTGTGGGCGTGGCTTAATTGGTGGGTGTGGCTTGGTGGTCAGATGACTCAGTGGGCATGGCTTGGCGGTCAGGTATATGGGCATGGCCAATAATAATAAATAATAAAAATAATAAACAAAGTATACAAAACTTGGGAGCGCACTGGTCTACCTTCTTTAAAAAAAGAGGCACTGGTCTACTAATTGCCTTTTTTTGGGAGCGCATCAGTCTACCTTCTTTAAAAATAGAGGCACCAGTCTACTAGCCACCTACAGCCCTGATCAGCTGTAGTGCGGCCCTTTGAAGCACTGCTGCAGTCATTTAAGGCTGCTTGCAGCTATATCATCATGGAGAGCTTCAAGGACAGAGAAGAGGAACAGTGAGGTGTAGGCAGTGGGGGGGGGGGGGCAGGGATTTTTGCTACCAGTTCTCCAAACTACCTACCTCCATTACTACCAGATCGCGCGATCTGGTCCGAATCGAGAGCATTTCACCCCTGACACAAACCCTTGTGGATCAATAATCACCACATTGGGTAACTGGTTTAAACCACAAGGGTACAATTCAGCCCGTGAATGAGTACCTGAAAATGTTTAAATCTTAGTCTCAAGACTCAGAAATGTGTTTTTTGTTTTTTTTTAAATTGACAGTGGGAAGTAATTGCTACGAAATTCAGTTCAACACATTCATATGTATTTTTGTTCTTTTCTTTTTTGGGACTGTAGTTTAGTTGTTCTTCTCCTTTCCTCCTTGCCCATAATTGTTGTGACACAGTATTGACAATACAGAAAGGAATTTTAGCAGCATTTTTTCATATAAATTATTACTTCATACACATTTTCTAAAGATCACATGTTTCTATTCATTTATAGTCATAGAATACTGTACCCTTCATATTATGGGGCATTCATATTCCCTTAAGTCATTACTTTTATATGGAATTTACTATTGGGTAGCTGGTCTAAAAAAGCAATTCATTTATAGGAAATTGAAAGCCTACACGCCTTGTATATTGGGGAATCTTGTACTTTCCTATTAGCTAGTTCATATTAAATTCTAAAAATATATTATATTTTCCCTATGAAGTTCGTTACCTTCTCACTGGTTTAAAGTGGCCAAAGAAGTACATTGGTTTAAACACTGTTCAAAGGTCAATGAAAGAATATTCATATGAACAGTGTCGACTTTCTCACAACATTCATTTCCCTGCTTTTTAGTTCCCTTTGGAAGAAAATGATTGATGCAGTGTATATACGAATCCCTGTGTGTTTTGAGTGTTCTTCATTGGGTTTCTGTGTACCTTTCTTAGTTAATAAAAAGCTTCACTTCAGTCCTCAATCTGCATGTTATTGTGTCTGATAGAAATTACTTTTTATTGTACTCATTCCTCAGATCAGCTACTTTTATTATTGTGCCCTTTTCAATTTGTTAAGGATATTTGGAAAAAGAACCTCAGAAACCTTTAAAATATATATTTTTTTTAATTATCTACTTTATGAAGAGAGAAATATTTGTCACCTTGTTAAGATTATCTTTAAACTTCATGCATTTCAATTTTCTTAAAATGATTTTCAAGCCATGGAACATTAAATGCTGGTTTGGTATAAAATCCATACACTGAAAACAAATAATGTTACTTCAGTTGAATGAATCGGACTCTTTTGCCTTCTTCACTTTTTTTCCCTCTCAAGTAAGTTCACTCCATTACAATCCTATGTCCATATCCTATTTGTCATGAAAAAGAAACCAGAACCACTCGTGAATACGCTCAAACAGAAATTTATTGATATTCACCTATTTTACAAGAATCTACAAGACTTACTGCATTGCTTGGGAATAGTAAGATACGTCTTCAAGGTTTCTGGAGAAGGTTTATGCAAGCTATGTGCCTTCCCCCATCTTGATACCTAAATACACATCCAATGCATTCATAATGTGTGTGGTTCCATGTGCTTGAATATTTGCTTTAATTACAGCAGAAAACTTAATAATTAAACCCAAAGGACTGCTATTTCTGATTAGTACAATAATTTGCAAAATGTGGATAAAATTGGAACAGATTAAAATATGAACCAAATGAATTTCACGTCATCTCTTACCAATGGCAAGTACAGGGCAGGGCCTTTGTATTTGAAAAAAGACCAAGAACAGAATATACCCTATTATTTTGGCTGCATAGTCCTAGGTCACAAATAGCTAACACATTTGAATCAGCTTTATGTGAGGGAGAAAAAAAAAGACTTCACTTGGCTGGTCAAAAAGGTCCTTCTGTTAAGCTTGCCCATATTTCACAGCCAGATTACATCAGGCCATTAATTTGTGATCAGAAAATATGATAGTGTCCATGTTGGTGTGTCGGGGGGGGGGGCGGAGAGAGAGAGAGAGAGAGAGAGAGAGAGAGAGAGAGAATTAAAAATAGAATTCAGGGAAAACAGAGTGTCAGACCTGGAAATCATACTAGACTTTAGGGTTCCAGACGCTGCCACATTTTTCCCCTGAGGGGAAGAAGGGGGGTTGAGGGGTATGGTAACATTCTTCAAGCGGTCAAGGTCGGATGGTGTTCACATCTGCAGGAGGAGTGGCGAGAAGATATTTGAATGAACTGGGAGAACATGGGACCATGTGACCAGCAAAGGGGTCAGGGGGGTGGGACTCTTGGGGTTTGTATAACTGGGAAAAGAATCCGGAAGTTCAGTTTTGGAATTTCACTCATCGTGTGCCAGTTTCCTCATGCTAGTAAAGAACTCTGAAAGACAATGGCTTCTGAGTTTTTTTTATGCAGAAGAGGTTTTTCTGGAACCTTGACACAGAGAGCATTATCAGGAAACAAAAAAAAGTTTGATTTATATTTAATTAAAATAACAGCAAATATAGGTAATCGCTGCTCTCCACATATTCAGTAATTTCAAAGCTGAAGAAGCTTCCTGGATGAGAAGCAAAATGTCTTCAAAGAAAAACAAGAAAGCCCAGTTGCCTCTTGAAAAAGAGTCTTTGGGACAACAAGGGTTACAGTTATTCTCCTGCTAATGGAACCATCACCTGATAATAAAAGAAAGGTCAGTGCAATAATAATGACAGTGATGTTGTTGTTGTTGTCAGAAAAAGCAGGCTCTGCACAGGACACAGATATAATAGGAGAAGGATACAAGTCTCGATCTTATCAGCAAGATGCTTTCTTCATTCTGATGCTTTGATGTCAAGCATAAGGAGAATAATTTATGTTAACATTGCAATGGCAATGGCATTCTTAACAGTTTTGACCTTGACTTAATGATTATCTTGGAAGTCAGCATTTAAAGCCATGCTGCAGTGAAGCCACATCCTATGTAGCAATTTTAGTGATGATGAATATATTAATAGGGGGAAGAGAGCCTTTTTGTTCTCTTCTGTGGTTTGGGTAATGTTACATGCATGCAGGGTTGATTCACAATTATATAGTGCTGTAGATCTTCCCTGCAATCATTTGCTGCTTTAGTGATAGTGCTGGAGCTGTCATTAGGGGGAATGTGCTTTTGACCATAGTAGTAGTTTAATCAGTGAAATCCAATTTTTTTTACTACCAGCTCTGTGGGCGTGGCTTAGTGGGCGTGGTGTGGTTTGGTGAACATGACTTGAATGTGTCAGGGGAAGAATACTGCAAAATCTCTATTCCCACCCCACTCCAGTGGAAGGATACTGCAAAATCTTCATTCCCACCCTACTCCAGGGGAAGGATATTGCAAAATGTCCATTCCCACCCCACTCTGGGGCCAGCCAGAGGTGGTATTTTCCGGTTTTCCGAACTACTCAAAATTTCCTTTACTGCTTCTCCAGAACCTGTCAGAACTTGCTGGATTTCATCCCTAGTTTAGTATAAATTAGTCCCTTTTCATGCTTATAATACAGTTGTCTTGGATCAAGAATATAGGCTTAGCCCAGCTATCAATCTAATGATGTTCATTATATTTGAAGGAAAAGATTGATCTTTAAGATATTCATAGGATAGGAATTTCCGTGATCCACAAAGCAATAGGTGAAATAAAAATATAGAGATTTGATTTACGGAGAGCAGTAGTAGGAATTAGGGATTATCTCTGATAGATAATGAGCAACTCACTGTCATCTCAGTTTTATCTGGAAACATCCAACTGATCCTCTAGTTCTTTTCTGACAACCAAGCTTGCCCTTAAATAACCTTTTCCCTTAATATTAATGCTTAATTTTATGTCTGGATAGTTGCCTGTACTTTTTCGATCTATAAGACGCCCCCATGTATAGAACAACCCCCAGTGGTGGGCTCCAATTTTTTTAACAACCAGTTCTCTGCCCTAATGACTGGCTGGCTGGCGTGGCTTGGGGGCGTGGCTTGGGGGCGTGGCTGGGAGGGCATGGCCAACTCTACATTACTTGTGTGGGAGGTACCTTTATGGAACAGGCAGGGTTTGAGAGGGAATCCAGGGGTCTCCGGTGGGGTGGGGAGGAAAGAAAGATCCAACCTGTTTGTGTGTGTGTGCATGCATGTGTGTGTGTATGTGTGTGTGTGTGAGAGAGAGAGAGAGACTGCGTCAAGCTAGACTGGGAAATCTGGCTGCGAGAGGAAGAGAAGCTGGGTAAGCTGGACCAAGATGCTTCCCAGGCCCCTTCATCCCAGAAGCAGCAACCTTGTACTCTCCCCCTCTGCTAGCCCCCTGTTTGCGCAGAATCACCCAACAGTAAAGATGGAGAGGGAAAAGGGGGCAGCAGCAGCCATTAGAATTGAGGGGAGAGTGCCACACAGAAATGCCACCATCTTCTCCCTCTCCCTCTCCATTGCTGGGCAATCCCGCACAAAGAAGGGGTTAGCAGAGTGAGGAAGAGTGTGAGGTTGCTGCTTCTGGGATGAGGAGATCCAGGACACATCTGAGTCCAGGTCACTTGGCTTCTCTTCCTCTCACAGCCAGATTTTTGGGGCCATTTTCAGGCTGTTTTTCAGGCAGATTTCAGGCCTGCTTTTTGGGCATTTTCAGGTGATTTTTGGAAGATTTCAGGCCTTTGGGGGGGCCATTTTTCAGGCTGATTTTGGATGGAAAAATGGCTTCAAAATGGCCTGAAAAACAGCCTGGTTTTTGGGGTGTTTTCCAGGCCCTTTTTCAGACCAATTTTGGCCAGAAAAATGTCCCTAAAGCAGTCTGAAAATGGCCCCAAAACAGCCTGAAAAACAGCAGGGCTGGGGCCAGCTTGTGGTCTGATTTGCCAGTTCTCTGAACAGCATAGAATCGGAACAACCAGTTTGGGCGAACCGGTCCCAACCAGCAACAGCCCACCTCTGACACTCTGGTTTGTAGTGTGCTTACTTACTCTATGTTTCATGTAGAGTAAGTAAGCACACTACAAACCATCCCTGTGCAGAAGGCATCTTATTAGAGAGTGAGTAATACAAGAACAGAAAATGCATCACAGAAACAATAGAGATGAAACCTAGAGTTGCAATGTGATACAGGAAACAAGTAGAATAGAGAGTAATGATAGAGTTGGATATAAGGTAGAGGCTCATCCAGCAGAGCTGGAGGGCAGGGATGGGCCATGTCTTCTCCTCTCAGTCTCCATATATAAGACACCCCTCCATTTTCAAGTAAATATTTTAAAGAAAAAGTAGCTTCTTATACATGGAAAAAATCAGGTACTACATTGATAGAACTTTCTACAGTTGGAAAGTGATATTAATCAATGTTTTTAGTAGGTAGGTAGTCTTTTTAATCATCAACTTTTGGTTCAAAATTTGAGGCACGTAAATGTTAAAGTTGGTGTTCTGAAGTTTACCCAAATGAACTGTCAGAAAGCATAAACTCCACCTTAATTAATTTTTTATTGGAAAAAAAGCTGATTCATATCCCAGCTTAACTGCTGCTTTCTCACTTGAACATATATTGTATATGCTATGCAAACGGGGGGCTTTAATATATCAGGCAATTCAAATTAATATTTAATACCATTTTTAACAAATGCACCAGAAACTCTTTATTGCAGACTGAAATGTAAGATCATTTCTTTCTCTAGTAAGACTTCAGTTATGAATTTAATAAAGAAGTGCTAAGTTTCTGCTTCTACTAGATCAGCTTCGTAATATCCATTCATTAGAAATGTAGAGCAAAATATTAGCTACTAACTCATGTACATTTAACATAACATAACTTAGCCCATCTTGGGGGAAGGGAGAAAGATTCAGTGACAAGGAAGGAAGGAAAGAAGGAAGGAAGGAAGGAAGGAAGGAAGGAAGGAAGGAAGGAAGGAAGGAAGGAAGGAAGGAAGGAAGGAAACCATCAGTTGGTTGTATAAGTCATGGTAAAATGAGAAATTCTATTAATATATTACAGAATGTAACCAATGTGTGAGTTAAAAGCTGTGGTGGAACAGTGGTTAGAGTGCAGAAGTAGCCTGTACTTATGCTGATCATCGGCTGCCAGCAGTTTGGCAGATCGAATCTCACCAGGCTTAAGGTTGACTCAGCCTTTCATCCTTCTGAGGTCGGTAAAATGAGGACCCAGGTTGTTGAGGGAAATATGCTGACTCTATAAACTGCTTAGAGAGGGCTGTAAAGCATTGTGAAGCAATATATAAGTCTAAGTCCTATTGCTAATATAAGAAATACAGCAAGTGAATATAGTATTTGAAATATATGTTCTAAAGAAAGGAACACTTCTCAGAATATGTTTGAATATGTTGATGCCTTTTGTTTTAATTTGTAATATCATGGTGGGAGGTAAAACTAACACCAGAGAGGCCTCTGGTGGCTCAGCAGACTAAATCTGTCTGTTATTAACACAGCTGCTTGCAATTACTGCAAGTTCAAGTCCCATCAGGCCCAAGGTTGACTCAGCCTTC
Source organism: Ahaetulla prasina (assembly GCF_028640845.1). Taxonomy (NCBI): domain Eukaryota; kingdom Metazoa; phylum Chordata; class Lepidosauria; order Squamata; family Colubridae; genus Ahaetulla; species Ahaetulla prasina. The sequence goes on along the minus strand of NC_080541.1, from coordinate 90,127,965 downwards.
CATCCTTTATAAGGTAGGTAAAATAGGACCCAGATTGTTGGGGGCAATAAAAGTTGACTTTGAATATAATATACAAATGGATGAAGACTATTGCTTAACACTGTGTAAGCCGCCCTGAGTCTTCGGAGAAAGGCGGGATATAAATTCAAATTAAAATAAAATAAAATAAAATAAAATAAAACTTAGAGCTCAGTTGCTATAATTTTCCATTTTTCTTTCTTTTTCCCCCATGGTCTCTTCCTCTTAGTTAAGAGTCTATGCAAAAAACAAACAAACCCCAAACAAACAAGTGAGAGGCAGTATAATATGGTGGCTAAGAGTGGTTTGAGGATTAAGAAGATCTATGTTCAACCTACTTCAATAGTGTTGTTGTGGAGAACAGTGGAGGAGTGACTCCTAGGTATGCAACCTTGAACCTGAACAGGAAATATATAAATCTTAAAAAAAAAACACCATACAATTGTTACATTTCACTAAACAAACATACAAAGGTGTAAAATTTTTGAACTGTGCATAGTGTAGAAAAAAAATGACATAGTTGAAAAAAGGTTATGTTTCATTCTTATTCAATGGCTAACTGTTTATTCCTGGAAACTATAATGTTATTGTGTATCACAACACAAAAGACATATTTTTTTTGGCCTTTCTGCTTCACTTACAATATACTTTAGGCAATAAGTAGTGAACAGCAGGTACACTTGTTTAAGGCATTTGAAGGTAAAGATGAATTGAGTCTTCCTGCATTGCATGTTTAATCAAACTTCCATTTGACTGATATTCCAGGTTTATTTTTATAGCTGAAGTCAGGGTTATATCATTGGCATTCACAGGACAGAGAAGTTCCAGGTCCACATTTTGTAGTAGTGAAAATGTACAGTGTACAGTATATTACTGTATAAAGAGGTTCCATATAAAAAGATAAAACAAGTATTCTCTCCCCCCTCCAAATAAACTTATTTTCTTCAGCAAAATATTAATGGATTTTTACCTATATTTATTATTTTATCTCCACCAAAACCAAAGAAAGAACAATTAGTTTGGAAGAAGGAAAAATAGTTATAGTCCCAAACTCACACAGTAGGCTCTCTGGCTCAGTAGGGATTTCAACTCTCTTTTCCAGACCTACCCTTGGCACAAAATAATACACCATATCAATATAACCTCATAATAAAATGTTGACTGTTATTAATGAAAAGTACAAATAATTAGAACAATGCAGATGGATTCTGTTATAGTTCTTTAAGCAGAAATAATGACAGGGGGAGAAGAGCTAATATTCCCTCTGAATTATTCCTAACTTTCTTTTGTTTCCTCATCCACCAGGGTGTAATGTTACAAAAATGACTTTAAAATATAACAATATACAACTATCATTTCTGGAATTTCTTTAAAAAGTCAGCTTTTTAAAAGATGCATGTATTCCTCTATTCCAGAAGAAATCAATTCTTTTCTGGTTAGAAATCTCAGTTGCATGAGTCCACAAGCATGAGACAATCTCGTTTTCTAAATATATTTTTATTTTTTCAGAAAAAAATGTTTTCCTGAAACAGACTTATCCTTACAGGCCTCTCCAAAATATTGTTAGGAGAACAACTCGATAGAAAAACTTAATAAATTGCATGCTAAGGGACTTGGCTATTAGGAATATTTCTCTCTGTGTGTATCTGTCTGTCTGTCTGTCTCTTCTTCCCTCCCTCCCTCCCTCCCTCCCTCCCTCCCTCTCTCTCTCTCTCTCTCTCTCGCATACACACACACACACCCTTGTTGAATACAATTGTAGATAGATTAGCTTTTAATTTTCAATGCAAACTTCTTTAATAAGATTTTAAAAATCATCATCATCATATGGCTCCCATGTAACATCACTGCTGCGTAGTCTGCACTGGCTTCCTGTGGTCTTTAGGGTGCACTTCAAGATTTTGGTTACCACCTTCAAAACGCTCCATGGCTTAGGACCCGGGTACTTACGAGACAGCCTGCTGTTACCCTATGCCTCCCACCGACCCGTACGCTCTCACAGAGAAGGTCTCCTCAGGGTGCCGTCTGCCAAACAGTGTCGGCTGGCGGCCCCCAGGAGTAGGGCCTTCTCTGTTGGAGCATCGACGCTCTGGAATGAACTTCCCCCTGGCCTACGTCAAGTGCCTGATCTTCGGACCTTCCGTCGTGAGCTAAAAACATATTTATTTATTCAAGCGGGACTGGCATAATGGTTTTTATAGTTATAATCTTAAATTGGGGTTTTTATTGGGTTTTTAAAATTTTTTATAATTTTAAATTTAAACTTTTAATTATCAGCCTTTTGAAATTTGCTAGGTTTTAATTGTTGGTTTTAATTGTATATGTATTGTGTTTTATCCTTGGCTGTACACCGCCCTGAGTCTTTCGGGAGAAGGGCGGTATAAAAATTTAATAAATAAATAAATAAAATAAATCATATCTCTAGCAGTAATTAATATAAAGCAAAATTTCTATTCTCTTATCATCATCCTTAGCTTCCTCTTTGTTTTTCCTTCCATAGCTGGCACTATTATGAAGCCAGATATAAAACCTGAAACCTAACTGTTGTGTCTTTGGCTCCTGAGGCGGGCCTCTTGGCAGAGAGTGACTCAGAGAATGAGGGGGAAGAGCCGATAGGGCTTCCCTCTGCATGACCTTCCTCTCTGGCTCCGCTCCAGGTTCCAGAGGCAGGCCAGGTGGAGGAGATGACAAGGCACCTTCCCTCTCCCAGGGAATGCCTCAAGACCCAGCTGCTGACAATCAGTCCTGGTTAAATCCCAGGCATTGCAGAAAGGAGAGGCGGGAACAACAAGAGAAGGGGTGGGGCAGGCCTAGAGAGTGCTGAGTCACGGAGACACATCCCACAGGGTATAAAAGCAGGAGGAGCTGCTCTATAGCTTCTTGTGATGGACAAAAACTGACTCTTGGAAACTTTGGCTGCAATATTTCAAAACTAAGAACTTGGCTTCTGGATTTCTGTTTATTTCTGAACTCTTGGTTGCTCCAGCAACGAACTGAGTTACGCTGACTTCTGAGGAGATAAGAGAACTTGGCAGGCAATTGCCAGAACTGATATCTGTCGTAGGAATAAATTGCTGGCAAATATAGTCAGCTTGCGTGTCTTCTTGGTTGTGGTTTGGGGGAACAGAACACTAACATTTTTTCCAGGTAAAACCACTTTTTCAGCTAAAACCATGGGATGACCCTCCTTCCTACCCAGCTTTGTATGAGTTGTTGTTCTGGAAGCCATCACTTTGGGGAAGGTTAGTTTTGTTGCCTTGTTCCATTTCATAATAACATTTATTATCTTTGCTACTTAACTGTTAGTTTCAGACTATTGTAGAACTTGAATATTTCAAACTTCTCACAACTGAAGTAGTTATGCTTCAAGAGCATTGTCAAAATAAGGGCTTATTTTTAGTTCATTTCCTGCTTTCCAGATTCTTATAAATTGAGATAAGGAGATTCAATTGTCAAGTATGTGAGAGATGTATTTATGAAGTCCCTTTGCTAAGGATTTCTTCTATCTTAGAAAAATGTGGAATTGTTTTTATTTCATCAGCTGTACAAGTAAGGTGCTTTGTTTTTATTATGGTATATATTTTAACAGCTGTTATTTAAGGGGGGATGGGAGTTGAGGAGGAGATATTTGTGTAGAAATGATTCTTGTAACACAGTGAACTTTTTATAAGACAGCAAAAATGCTCAATATATTTTGATGAGACTTCTTGTTCAATATTATCTACATTAGTTAATATAACAACATTCTACTAAATCTTTAATTATTACAGACAGTAATAACAGGATCTGGCTTGAGTGTGATAGTAGGAATTAAAATGGATGAATGCTGTAAAGTTGAATCAAGATCCAGATTTAGATAGATGAGATAGATGAATAGATATAAACATAGATATAGATATATAAGATAATATATAAGATATATGCTGCATACTAACCAGAGTCAATTCTTGTGAGATGACCAGCTATATAAATTTGATACATAAATAAATAAACTGTCTGGATGGGATTAAATAGAGCATTTTTGGAAGAACTACAAATTGCTGAAGCAGTATGGTGAGGGCAATCATAACTATCGTATTTTTCAGAGTATAAGATGCACCTTAGTTTTTGGGGAAGAAATTTTTTAAAAAGCTGATTGGCAGGTGGATTGGAGCAACAGATTCTTTGGTTGTGAGCGCTGTGCCTTGCTTTTTTTTTTTTTTTTCTGCCTCTGAAAGCCTCCAAAGCAGAGCTTCAGAAAAAAAGCCTCTGAATCTCTGTTTGGGAGCTTCTTTTCTGAAGCTCTGTTTGGGGCTTTTTTTCTGAAGCTCCATTTGGGGCTTTTTTTCTGAAGCTCCGTTTCTGATGCTTTTTTCAGCTTCTGAAACCTCCGTTTGAGAAGCTAGGCGGGGCTACATTCAGAGTATAAGACACACCCAGATTTTCACCCTCTTTTTTTGGGGAAAAGGTGCATCTTATACCCGAAAAATACGGTATGAATCAAACAAAATGCATTGGTACTGATCAACTACCATAATTAATCCTGTAAACTTCCCTGTTTAATCATTTCAATTTTGAAATGACTCTTGGCCCCCTTTTGAAAAACTGAGAATGGAAGCTGTGGGAACTAACTTACAATAATATGCCTTCTTTCTACAGAACATATATATTTGAAATCAGTAATATTGTTTTGTAATATTTAGGTGCTCTTTAGAAAGAAAATCCAAAGGAATATAATGATCCATTTCCTTTGCTGGAGAAGAAACACAAATATTATGAAAACTTTTAAGATATTGTTCTGTTCCTCTTGATGTGAGATCTCAGCCTTTCTAGCGGCTAACTATGCTTGCATTTCTGTCTGAGAGCACAAACTCAGAAAACAGCCACAAATTGGACCCAGTGACTGGTAACGCAGTCATTTCCTGAAAGATTTGGTGAACTCCAATGAACCTGGGCTCAGTTATGAGAAAGAAAATGAGTGAGTTCATAAGGAATGGAGTTTCATTACAAATATTTCACATGCCACCTCAAAAGGCTCAGTTAGTAGGATTGATCTTTACTTTCCAGTGCCCTCCATGCTCCTACCAAGTGGTTTAGAAAGTGTGACAGCATTCAACTGGATAGCCTCTAATTTGAAGACAGAAGTCACTTACAAAAAAATATTCAGCTCATCAGACAGTTACACAGCGAAGATGGTCTCAAGAAGTATCGATGTCTGGATTGCAGAGGGAATGACAAGAATCAGAAGCAAGGAGCATTAATCTTTTCGTTTAGAAAATAGGACAAAGTACATCAACAGTGTGGGAGCATAAAGATGTCTTAAAAGGATGCTGAGAGAATCACAGGAGAAATAAATCATTTGTTCCAAAGGATCTTTGGAATTCTAAAAAGGAGTGGAAGTGAGACATATACCAGAAACAAAGAAGTTGGAATGTTTGATCATAGAACTTATGATGTGGCCTAAATCCCAATATAACCATTTGCATATCCACCTTGGAACATTATATTTTGTGAGCAGCAAAGGAATTTATATGCCTTTCATCACACATGGCATAAACATTCAATCCCTTACTGTGAAGTGATCAAGATTCCCTTTGATGAAACCTTTCAAGCCAAGGAGGAAACCTGATATCTTTTCCTGAAGATGAAAAATATTCACACAGTTTTTTTCAGTGAAACAATTCAGGGAGCCTGAAACCAGTAGTGGGTTTCAAATCTTGTCACTAACTGTTTGCTCATGAGTGCGCACTCACACACATGTGTGACACTTCTGCACATGTGCAGAGATGTCCAGGCGGGTGAGCAGAGCCTCCCACCGCCATCGCTACCAGTTCTCCTGATCCGGGGCAAACCGGTAGCCATCACCACTGCCTGAAACCATGAAATCTTTTTTCACACGCAGAACTGGTTAAATTCAAAGTGAGGACTGTAGGGACACCCGCAGCATTTTAGCTATGCCATGCAGCTTGCGAGGCCATTCATGTCTACAGTTCACGCTAGGAGGCTGCAACTCCTCTATTACTACTGGTTACATCACAACCACTGGCTAAGCAATGCTGGACAGGGCAAATAATTTACTTCTTCCAGAATGTGCTGGCCAAGATATGTGGGTAGTCATGCTAGGTGTTAATTTGGTAGTGCCACTGGCTTCTCTTCCCAGGATTGGCTGTTCTCTTCAGGATGTATTGGAGTTTTTGTAGCTGAGCAGAAAGGTAATGATGTCTATTATCTTTCTCCTATGCTGGCCAGGAATTTTTACAAACCAGTTTTAAGAAAGGGAAACAGATAGTGAACCTGATTTTCCTCTCTGGGACAAGTTGGCCCTGGAGCCAGAAGTGGTAGGTAGTTAACACTACCAGCTCATCTACCCAGGGGCAAGTTTTTACTAACCACTTTTGCTAAGTGGATTCTGATGAATGATGTTTTACCTTCTCTACGATGGACTGATAGTTGCTGACAATAGCTAAGCTTTGCCAGTATGCACTAGGGCTGCCAGTTGATCTCTTTCCGGAAACTTTGATCAACCAGTGCTGGAAGGAGAGAAATGGATTATACTCCATTTGGTGTTGGAAGAAGACAAGCAAGCACTATTGCCATGGTACCTTCCATGACACACTGTCAAAAAGGGTTCATCAGTTGGTGCTAAAAGAGATAGTGCTGAATGAGGCAGCAATCTCAGCCTACTTTTTTCTGGTCAAAGCTCTAGAAAGGTCTTGCAGATGCCCAGTCTTGCAGATGCCAGGCCTTAGACGTAATCAAGTCAAGAAACAAAACCATGAGTGCTAACATTACCATTTTTATAAGGTTACAGTAACAGAATCTTGAAAATCTGAAAACATTCTCGCCTCTCCTATCTTTACTCTCTGAAGAACTTAATGTTTTCAACACCTCCGTTCCTTCTGTGGGCTGAGAAATCTCTTGTCTGACAATCGTCTGGGCTGTGGCTCTTCTTTCTGTCTTCCAAAATTATTTTCACAGCCAATTACGGAAGATCCTACAAGACCTTCTAGAGCTGCTCTTATAGCATGCACTCTATGGGAAAAAGACTCGGTGGAGAGACCTCCAGAGAAAATCCCACAATTAAGGTGGCCCCCATTGTTTCTTCCCAAAGCACCCTAAATGCTCATTCAAAGTTTTGTTAAAGAAAAGCAGGCCTTTAAAGGCTCTTTTGGCAGCTAGTGTATGACATGCTATAGTCAGTATTTGGCAGCTAAGATTTAATAGATGATAATATCTGCTAGGATCTATTAAGCAATTATAGGGATTTGGAAGTATGTTATGTAGTAATCAATTTGCAAGTTTTATTCTTGGACATTTGAATAGCTATAATTTTGGTATTACATTTTTAACATATTAACAGCATGGTATATCAGTTAGGGTGTGGGACAAGACTTGAAGAGACTTAAATTCAAGGCTATCATTGGGCATTGAAGCTGACTGAGTTATTTAGGGCCACCTATATCTTCTCAGCCAGGATGCAGTGGCTCAGTGGCTAAGAATCTGAGTTTGTCGATCAAAGAGTCAGTAGTTCAGTAGTTCAGCGATTCAAATCCCTAGTGCTGCATAATGGGGTGAGCTCCCATTACTTGTCCCAGCTTCTGCCAACCTAGCAGTTCGAAAGCACATAAGTAATGCAAGTAGAAAAATAGGGACCACCTTTGGTGGGAAGGTAACAGAGTTCTGTGGGCCTTTGGCATTTAGTCATGCTGGCCACATGACCACGGAGACGTCTTCTGACAGCACTGGCTCTTCGGCTTTGAAACGGAGATGAGTACTGCCCCCTAGAGTCGGGAATGACTAGCACATATGTGCGGGGGGAACCTTTACCATTACCTATATCTTCTCAGTCCAATCTCCAAATAACTTAATAAATAAAACAAATAAATAATAAATTCCAGAACGAGTAGCCCAAATTTTGACACCTACCTTATTCATTTGGCATTTGAAAATACATTCTGATTTTTTTTTCAAAATGCGTGTATTAGTGTGGTGAAAGAGTTCCATTGCTCCCTGTCAGAATTTAATTAAAAATAACTCCAAAGAAAAGCATGCTTCACATTTCAAAACAGTAGTTTTCAAAGATTTCTAGGCATCCTGTGGGTTTTTCAGTCTTTCACTTTTCTCAGTAAGAAAGAAAATACTTTTGTGAAGAGGGGAAGGGTGATAAATCACAAAACAATATATTTATTAGTGTTCAACAGGACCAATATTAACACAAAGTATTTTAGTGCACTGTTCAGGTTTAGTAATGCAAGATCTGTCACATTTTTTTTTCATAAAAAAGTTTTATTTTTACAATCATATCAAACAGCTCATCCAATGTACAGTTATATACAATTAGTCGGGCTTGCCCAGTCACCACCCCCCCCTTTTTAACACTCTTCCCTCTTCTACCTTCTTCTACTTTCCAGACCTTCCTCTCCTTCTCTTATCTACATCCTCTCCTCCCTCCACCCTACACCTTCCTTCTCCCTCTTCTACCCCTCTTCCTTCCTCTTCTCCTCTTTCCTACCTCCTACTCTCTCCTCTTTTCTCCCTCCCCACCGTTCTAAAATGGTAACTGGGCAGACCCGACCCTACATTAATTATATTTATAAATCTTCAATAATCCCTGTACATTAACCATCACTCCATCCTTTACCCTCAACCCCTATTCCCTCCCCTTACCCCCACCCCGACTTCCCAGAACAAAATGCAGGGTATCAAAACTAACAATCATAATCCAAAATAATTCCTAAATTATAATTTCTAGTCACTCCACACATAATCACACTCTCAATTCCCCTCTCCTTCAGAAATAAATCTAATACAAAATATTTCCTAAATTTACTCATATGCTATTTGATATTTTTTTATCTGATACTTATTTTGAATATAATCAATCCACATTTTCCATTCTAAAATATATTTTTCTTGTGTATAGTCTTTCAAATAAGCAGAAATTTTTGCCATTTCTGCCAAATTTGATACTTTGAGTGTCCATTCTTCAATTGTAGGTAATTCTTCTTTCTTCCAATATTGAGCAATCAAAAGCCTTGTGGCTGTTATTAAGTTCAAAATCAATTTAGTCTCTATAGCTGTACAATCCATAATTATTCCTAGTAGAAAGAACTGTGGAGTAAACTTAATCTTCTTTTTCAAAATATTCTGCATGATCCACCATACTTTAATCCAAAATGCTTTAACTTTTTTACAAGTCCACCATATATGGTAATAAGTGGCATCTTCACAATCGCATCTCCAACATTTAGCCTGTACATTAGGATACATACATGACAACTTTTTGGGGTCTAAATGCCATCTATAAAACATCTTATAAAAATTTTCTCTCATATTTTGCGCTTGTGTAAATTTAACATTCCTCACCCAAATTCTTTCCCAAGTTTCCAACATTATTGATTGCTGAAAATTTTGTGCCCACTTAATCATACAATCCTTAACCAATTCCATCTCTGAGTCTATTTCTACTAATACATTATACAACCTCTTAATATGCTGTTGGCCTTGATCTCTCATTTGTTTTAACAAATTATCCTCAGTTTGCTTAACACCTATTTTTTGATCTAATTTCCATCTAGCTTGTAATTGTCCATATTGGAACCATGTATAATTTTTCCCTTCTTCCCCCATCTTTTCTCTGGATTTTAATTGTAATTCCCCCTTTTCCATACAAAGAAGTTCTTTATAGGTAACTACCTCCATCTTTTGATATATATTTATATTTTCTATCATGTGTCTCGGGATTGCCCATATTGGAATCTTTCCATCTAATTTATATTGATATTTCCTCCAGACCCTCAATAATGCATTTCTAATTATATTATTTTTAAATATTTTATCTACTTTCTTATCATATAATAAATAGGCATGCCACCCATATAACAAACCATAACCTTCTATATTCAAAACTCTTTCCTCAGTTAAATTAATCCAATCAGTAATTAATGATAAGACAACTGCTTCATAATACAATTTTAAATTAGGCATTTTAAGACACACACCCCTTTCCCTTGTGTCCTGCATTATTTTTAATTTTATTCTTGGTTTTTTGCCCATCCATACAAAGTTATTAACCCCCTTTTGCCATTCCTGTAATTTGATATCATTCTTAAGTACCGGTATCATTTGAAACAAAAATAGAAACCTGGGCAAAACATTCATTTTTATAGCCGCTATTCTTCCCAGCAAGGATAGTTGTAACTTCTTCCAATTCTCCATTTCTTTCCATACCTTCTGCCACAATACCTCATAATTATTTTTGTATAATTTGACATTTGAAGCTGTAATATATATTCCTAAATATTTATTTATTTATTTATTTATTTATTTATTTATTTATTTATTTATTTATTTATTTATTTATTTATTTATTTATTTTTCGCATTTTTATACCGCCCTATCTCCCTAGGGACTCAGGGCGGTTTCCAGCCAGAATAAAACATACATATAAATACAGGATAAAACAACAATTAAAAAACTTATTAAATAAGGCCGAATATTTAAAATAGAAATACAAATAATAAAACCCCATTAAAACCAAATTTAAAAATTCAAAAATTCTAGTCCCGTCCTGCGCAAATAAATAGATGTGTCTTAAGCTCGCGGTGGAAGGTTCGAAGGTCAGGAAGTTGGCGAAGTCCTGGGGGAAGTTCGTTCCAGAGGGTGGGAGCCCCCACAGAAAAGGCCCTTCCCCTGGGTGTCGCCAGTCGGCACAGCCTGGCTGATGGCACCCTGAGGAGTCCCTCCCTGTGAGAGCGCACGGGTCGGTGAGAGGCAATCGGTGGCAGCAGATGGTCCCGTAAGTAACCCGGCCCTATGCCATGGAGCACTTTGAAGATAATTACCAAAACCTTGAAGCGTACCCAGAAGGCCACAGGTAGCCAGTGCAGTCTGCGCAGGAGAGGTGTCACATGGGAGCCACGAGGGGCTCCCTCTATCACCCACGCAGCCGCATTCTGAACTAACTGGAGTCTCCGGGTGCTCCTCAAGGGGAGCCCCATGTAGAGAGCATTGCAGTAATCCAGACGAGATGTCACGAGAGCGTGAGTGACCATGCATAGGGCATCCCGGTCTAGAAAGGGGCGCAACTGGCGAACCAGGCGAACCTGGTAAAAAGCTCTCCTGGAGACGGCCGTCAAATGGTCTTCAAAGGACAGCCGTCCATCCAGGAGAACGCCCAAGTTGCGCACCCTCTCCATTGGGGCCAATGACTCGCCCCCAACAGTCAGCCGTGGCTGCAGCTGACTGTACCGGGATGCCGGCATCCACAGCCACTCTGTCTTGGAGGGATTGAGTTTGAGCCTGTTTCTCCCCATCCAGACCCGTACGGCTTCCAGGCACTGGGACAGCACTTCGATAGCTTCGTTGGGGTGGTCCGGTGTGGAAAAGTACAGCTGAGTATCGTCAGCGTACAGCTGGTACCTCACACCGAAGCCATTTAACCTTTTTAATGATTTCAAAACCTGTAGTTCTTTCTAACTCTTCTTTTTGTTGTATATTCATATTTTTAGTTATCATCTTTGTCTTTTGATGATTCACCTTAAATCCAGATACTTTACCATACTGACCAATTATATCTTTTAAACCAGTAGCTGAGTATATTGGTTGGGATACAGTAACAACCAAGTCATCTGCAAAAGCTCTTAATCTATAATCTTGATGTTTAACTCTAATTCCCTTTATTCGATCGGAACCACTTATTTTATTCAGAAGAATTTCTAAAGTTAAAATAAAAAGTAATGGGGACAGGGGACATCCCTGTCTCGTCCCTTTCCCAATTTTAAAAATTTCTGTTAACCCACCATTTACTATTATTTGTGCTGTTTGCTTCTGATATATTGCTTTAATTGCATGGATAAAATAATCCCCAAATTGCATTTTTTCTATTACTTTAAACAAAAACTGCCAATCCAATCAAGATCTGTCACATTTACCCCAAATATTACCATGAAATTTGAAAAGGTTGAACAAATATTTTCATTTGGGATTGGTATTTTTGAATACGTTCTAATATTTTAGGAGAATGGTATTAAATTAGCTTTGTACAAGAAAAGCAAATTTAAATCTCCAAAGACAAACTAGGCAATTTGGATTACATACTTGTGGATTTAACTCCTCCATTGGTTAAAAGGAAAAGAGGAAAAGTAGAGAATATTGTCATTATTCAGGGTTGAATTAAGACATGGTTTATGCTGAGACTAAACAGGCTGTAATGGAATCTTGTTTGACCCAGCATATATTATTTGTGGTGTGCATATTCAAGTAAATATATTTTATGTATATTAAAAAAAAAAGCAACCCTATATTTTGGTATATATCTTACTGGAAAATATGTTCCATGTTTCCCATGACCAAAAGACCGAAGTCTAATAAAGGAGCATATTTGTAGCTCAGGGTTGAAATGAGGTACCAGGGTGTGAGGTACCAGGGTGTGGTACCAGGGTGTGAGGTACCAGGGTGTGAGGTACCAGCTGTACGCTGACGATACTCAGCTGTACTTTTCCACACCGGGCCACCCCAAAGAAGCTATCGAAGTGCTGTCCCAGTGCCTGGAAGCCGTACGGGTCTGGATGGGGAGAAACAGGCTCAAGCTCAATCCCTCCAAGACAGAGTGGCTGTGGATGCCGGCATCCCGGTACAGTCAGCTGCAGCCGCGGCTGACTGTTGGGGGTGAGTCATTGGCCCCAATGGAGAGGGTGCGCAACTTGGGCATTCTCCTGGATGGACGGCTGTCCTTTGAAGACCATTTGACGGCCGTCTCCAGGAGAGCTTTTTACCAGGTTCGCCTGGTTCGCCAGTTGCGCCCTTGGTGCTCTCTGATCATGCTTGTTTTCTTGCAGAAGTTCCATTACGCAAAATAGGTAACATCATCAGTGCTAGTAAGGTGTGTGGTTTGCTGTCAGTTTATATTCTGGTGCTTGTCCTATCAGTGTTGGTGGGGTTTGTCTTAGAGATCCTTTGCTTGGGCTATTTATTGTTGACTCTTTGGCAGTTTCATGATTGCGGTATTGTTTACTTGATCCTTAGTCTGATGTTATCCTTGGAGTTAATCTATGGTGATCTGGATTGCTGGTGGAAAGGTGTTGCTGAGTCTTCCTAATCTTTCCTTTCCCGCCCTAGGGATATTTAGCTTGGGTATATCCCATTGCTTTGGACTCTCTTAGCAGCGTACAGGAGAAGGAACATTGGCTTACCTGAAGGTTCCTTCTATGTACGCTGCGTGAGAGTCCAACCCCTCCCTATTTTCACTTATTGTTTTTGTCTATATACAGGGATCTGGAGTTTATTGTTCCGTTTTTTCCAGTTTTCAAATTGAGTTCGTCTTCTCCAATACCGCTTCTTCGTTAATAAACTGGAGCTAAACAGGAAGAGGAGGTGTGTTTAAACAAATTCAACTCAGTCTCAGGCCAATCAGATGAAGTTAACAACCCAGGTGCTTGAGTCTTTTTGTTCCTCTTTGGAATGGTTGGTTGTCTCTTTTGCGTAGTCTATAGATATTATTAATGTCTGTGTGCCTACTGATGGGTGATTTGTCAGAGTGCCAGGCTTCTAGAAATTTCCTGGCATTTTTGGACTTGGCCTGGTCTAGGATTGTCAAATTTTCTCAGTTGAAACTATGGTTAAATCTGTCTATAATGTCTGCTACAAGTGTGCTGGATTTTTTTTCCCCCCTCAGATAAATACTTATTCTGCACCTTGCCTCTAGGGCTGTTCACAAACGGTAGAGCACAAATATGGTGTTGTTGGCTAAAAACGTTGAAAGGCAGCAGCAAGTTTCTATACTAAAGAAGCTATCTGGGAGGATAATGCCAGAACATTTGGAGCTTATCACCAGTTTTATAAGGGTCAGAGATTTGCTTTTATGGCACTTCACTTGAAAGCTGGAAATGTTGGCAAGCAAGTGGGTCCTCTGAAACGAAGGGCTGAGAATTATGGCTCCTTAAATTCCAACTATTCTTCTGAGACTCTGCTTGTCACATAGAATTAAACTACTAGTGTTCGTTTATTCATGTTCATTTGTACACTGGTGTTTGCCAATCTCTGATATAGTCGAAGTCATCTGTCAAGGCCTCCTCATGCCAAGAAACCCTGCAAGCCATCGCAATAATGAAGAGTAGCACACTTTCCAAGAAAGACCACAAGATATCTTTGAGAAGAAATATCTTTGAGAAGAAATGGTGGCAGAGTGGGGAGGGGTGTGTGGAAATCATAATTTCAAAAGAAAAAAAACAGATGGCATGAAAGAAGACTAACACTGTCTCTGCTGCCAAAATCATAAATTACTTGAATGCTCAGGAATTGCTACATCTTTTGAAATACATTGTTTGGCAAAAAATTAGACTTCTCAAAAGGATTAAAAGCTTTAGTTAAAATAGATGTTTACCTCCTTTTTTATGAAATTTCCTATGTAAGTATAGACTTCTGTTTGTACAAGCTGTAATATTAAGCTCTATCAGCAAGCTCTGATATTAAATTTAGGATTATTCTTATTTGAATGAAATTGTAGAAGGAGTTTCTATTACATACAGACTGATATCTTCAGTCAGTGACCTGTTATTTTGTAAAGAGTTATCCGTATTCTTCCTCCAAAAGAAAGTGTCTAAGTATCACCTACTGTTTTTCTTTAAAATATAGAGGACGTAAGTGGCTGTATATTGATTTCTGAGTTAGTTATATATTGACATGTATTCAGATATATTTCAGCTGAAAATCATTCTTGGAAGGAAGATTCTTAAAGCCCCTTCTCTGTTGAAATCAGAAATACTTCCAAGAAGCTTTGAGCGAATTATCCCATCAAAAGAACAAGGTATATAAAAGCAGCCCTTCATCCAATTGTAGTGAATTCTCCCCAACTTTGGGGAAAAAAATAAATGACCAAAACAGGGGTGTGACTAGAAAAAGTCAAACTTCATAGTTTCTTTTTGCTAGAATAAAAGTGAACTGTGATGACTCAAGGTTGTATCATAGAGAGAAAATCATGACTGTTTGTTTGTGAAATAAACCAAAAGGTCATCAATAGCTGTTTGGATTAGCCTACAGGTCAATCAAATATGGCTTCAAGCTTAACACCTCAAAAACCAAGATCATGGTGGTCAGCAAACAACCCATTAATTTACCACTGATAAATTCAGAAGGAATACCACTAGAAAAAGTTGAAAAGATCATGTACCTCGGTTTTAATTTACATGAAAGCTGGGACATGATCAGTGAAGTAAAGATAAGGATTGAGAAAGCTCGAACAGTATTCTTCAAAATGAAAAAGGTCTTCTGCAGTCATGACATAAGCCTAAGACTGAAAATCAGGCTTGTCAGATATTACGTCTTTTCTGTCCTGTTCTATGGAGTAGAGAGTTGGTCTCTGACAGAAAACCACTTGAAGAAACTAGAAGCATTTGAAATGTGGACTTACAGATGGGTATTACATATAAGCTGGGTTAACAAAATCACAAATGAGGAGGTGATAAGCCACCTGGGAAAGCCAAGGGAAATAATCAAAGCCATTAAAAAGCAAAAGTTAGAATATTTGGGCATGTGATGTGACACCCAGAAAAATGTGCATCCTTCACTTAATCCTCCAGGAAAGATTGAAGGCAAACAAGGTCTAGGCAGAAAAAGAACATCATGGCTTCAAAACCTAAAAGACTGGTTTGGACGAACTCAGCAGCACTTTTTCAGGTAGCTGTTGACAAAAATAGGATTGCCAACATGATCACTAACGTCCGATGAGGAATATGGCACAAGAAGAAGACAGGTCAATCAAGGAAGGGCCATGAAATGTAGACCACATTTAAATGCACACATTAGGTTGGCCAAGACTTTCTGTGGCTTGTTAGGAACAAGGTTGGTGCATCACTGTGTGCAGTGATGGAGAACAAAACTGGCAGATCACACCAATATAGTTACCTCACCTGGACAGAAAGGCATGCTTAATAATCTAAAGTTAATCAAGGTGAAAAGCCAAATGAGACTTTCAAATAAACCTTACAGTGATATTTTCCTGCCGCATATTCCCTTTTTCCCCCCTGCAGCTAGTATCAATTATAGAGGGATAATTTCTGAGTGGGTGGCATGGATATAGGATTGAGCAATAAGTAATGAATAAGTAAAGGGTATAGAGTTACAGAATAGCAATGTTATGTAGCTGAAAGGCACTTGGCTCAAAGATTTGCAAATAATCAATGTGTGGAAACTATTTCCCTTCCCCAATGTAATTTAGTATGGAAAGGCAAGGGAACAGATACCAGGATAAGTATGATTACATTGATCATCCTCTTCTGCAGTTAGAAAAGTGTTCTCTATGAAGACACACAAGTTCTATCAGTTTGCTTGCAGTTGATAATACTTCTAATAAGATTTATTGGAAAGGATTGTTGTATAGCACTCTTTTCACATTTTTGGATACATAAAAATAGAAAGAAAATGTCTTGCCAACCATAATCATTGACCAGCAAGCCTCTCCATCATCTATAGTGCACTTGTAATGTCCTTTTGGCTTAGATCACCATGGAAACATTTCTAGTATTGCTCATGCATCCATATCTTTTGCATCCAAACCAACTTGTCTGCAAAATAGATTACACAAACATTTCTTCCTTTCCCCCCCCCCCAGAGGTAGTAAATGTGTGTGTTGCACGTGCATACACAGAGTATATCAGAGAAGTGAGTAAACCCCCTCATATTTTGTAAATGTTTAAGTATATCTTTTCATCTGACAACACTGAAAAAGTGACACTTGGCTACTTGGCTATAAAGTAGTGAGTATACAGGTTGTATAACAGTGTAAATGTGCTGTCCCTCAGAATAATGCAACACACAGCCATTAAAGTCTAAACTGGTGGCAACAAAAGTGAGTACACCCCTAAGTGATAATGTCCAAATGGGGCCCAAGTAGCCGTTTTACCTCCCTGGTGTCATGTGACTCATTAGTGGTACAAGGTCTCAGGTGTGAAGGGGGAGCAGGTGTATTAAATTTGGTGTTATCCCTCTCACTCTCTCATACTGGTCACTGGAAGTTCAACATGGCACCTCATGGCAATGAAGTCTCTGAGGATCTGAAAAAACAAATTGTTGCTCTACATAAAGATGGCCTAGGCTATAAGAAGATTGCTAAGACCCTGAAACTGAGCTGCAGCATGGTGGCCAAGACCATACAGTGCTTTAACATGACAGGTTTCACTCAGAACAGACCTCACCATGGTTGACCAAAGAAGTTGAGTGCCCGTGCTCAGCATCATATCCAGAGGTTGGCTTTGGGAAATAGATTTATGAGTGCTGCCAGCATTGCTGCAAAGGTTGAAGGGGTGGGGGTGGGAGGTCATCCTGTCAGTGCTCAGACCATGCACTGCATGGTGCATCAAATTGGTCTGCAGGGCTGTTGTCCTAGAAGGAAGCCTCTTCTAAAGATAATGCACAAGAAAGCCCACAAATGGTTTGCTGCAGACAAGCACGAAGGACATGGATTTCTGGAACCATGTCCTGTGGTCCAATGAGACCAAGATAAACTTATTTGGTTCATATGGTGTGAAGCGTGTGTGGTGGTAACCAGGTGAGGAGTACAAAGACAAGTGTGTCTTGCCTACAGTCAAGCATGGTGGTGGGAATGTCATGGTCTGGGGCTGCATGAGTGCTGCCGACACTGGGGAGCTACAGTTCATTGAGGGAACTATGAATGCCAACATGTACTGTGACATACTGAAGCAGAGCCTGATCCTCTCCCTTTGGAGACTGGGTCGCAGGGCAACATGATGATGACCCCAAACATACCTCCAAAATGACCACTGCCTTGCTAAAGAAGCTGAAGATAAAAGTGATGGACTGGCCAAGCAGGTCTCCAGACCTAAACCCTATTGAGCACTGTGGGGCATCCAGAAATGGAAGGTGGAGGTGCACAAGGTCTCTAACATCCACCAGCTCTGTGATGTTGTCATGGAGGAGTGGAAGAGGACTCCAGTGGCAACCTGTGAAACTCTGATGAACTCTATGCCCAAGTGGGTTAAGGCACTGCTGGAAAATAATGATGGCCATACAAAATATTGACACTTTGGGCCCCATTTGGACATTATCACTTAGGAGTGTACTCACTTTTGTTGCCGCCAGTTTAGACATTAATGGCTGTGTGTTGCATTATTTTGAGGGGACAGCACATTTACACTGTTATACAAGCTGTATACTCACTACTTTACATTATAGCCAAGTGTCATGAAAATACTTAAATAGTTACAAAATATGAGGGGTTGTACTCACTTCTGTGATATTCTATCTATCTATCTATCTATCTATCTATCTATCTATCTATCTATCTATCTATCTATCTATCTCCATTAATCCATTACTAATCCATTAATTCATTAACAACATGTGAATAAAAGATTTGGGGCATGGGACTGTTTCTCCTTCAAAATGCCAAATGGAGATGGCAACGGAAGGACAGGGTAGAACATTCTGAATTTATGTTTCAGAGTTTTGTGCATCCAAGATAAAAAAAAAACATAGGTTTTTTTTTCCGAAGAGCATCACACGACAAATATTCAATCATACCTTAGTTTGTAAGCAACAGCAACTGACTGCTGTCTTCCTAGGACATTTACAAAGTATCAGCATTTTTTACAGACAGCAAATGTATTTGGTATAAAGACTTGTTGACAAGTCTTTGTACTTAGAGTGATAAGCCATTCAAAGCATGACACTGCATGACAGGGTTATGGAAATCACAGAAGAATATTAAAAACTCATTACCCAAATCACAGTGGAGTGTGATTTCTCGTTTTCTAAAATTGTTTATTTCGCTTAGGTATTTTTGTGAAAGAGAGTGTTTGCTTTTCATTTCCCACCATTGCTTTCTGTTAGAACTTTGTATTACCAGTCTATCTGCATGTGAAATGCAGGATGGAGAAAGATTTAAATTATTCAAACTTCCAAATCAGCTGCCAGCTATAATTCACTCCAACTTCTTGATCAGCAATTGGAAAGGAGGCAGAGAAGGGGGGACTCATCCTCTTTCTGAATATTTTACACACTATCTGCATAGTTATTGGTAGAATAAAATGATATAAAGGCAGAAAAACCTTCATCAAAATAACGATAACATATGGGGCCCATCATTTTTTATTAAGATAACAGATTCCCCCAAAAAACGCTAGCTAGGATTGTATATAGCCAAAAGAATACCACATTTATCTTGGTGATACAGACTTTTATTTCAGAACATCCAGACCAAAAATATTTGTAGTTATATTAAGTCATAAATATTCAGTGTGATTCCTACAATGCAATTACAAGCAGTTTACGAAGGACTGCCAATTCATCTAAAAAGTTGTCTGTTCTTGTGTTTTTAAAAGAACTTCAACTTGGCAAAATAAGCAGGTGAACATTGTTTCTCAATATAATTTTATTTTTTTTAAAAAACTAAAAGGAAGATTATTACTAATACAGACTAATATAAAAGAAGAAAATGTAAAAGAGAAAAGAAGAAATAAGTTCGTTACTAAGTTTTCTTAAATAGAGATACTTTAGACTTTTTCAGATCATAATCCTATTAATTTGCTTTATAAAAGAAAATCTATTTTTTTAGATGGACATTAAATAAAAGGTTGCTACAGAAAGAAGCAATAGCGGAGAATTGTAGACAGAAATTATTATTAATTTTTAAATAATTCAAGGAGAGGCACTGATTTAAGAATAGTTTGTGGTGCAAGCAAAGCTTTTATTAGAAATTATTTTATACAGCATAATAGAGAAGTTAAAAAGAAGAATCAAGATAGAGCAGAAACAATTTTGGATAAAATAAAGAGTAAAGAAGAATTTTTTAAAATGGCAGAAAAGTATTTCTCAGCAAATTAAGCTTTTACAATGACAATTTTCTATGTTAATAGTAAGAGAAATTGAAATAAAAATGAATTACGTACATTAGTGAAGTAGCTAGCATATAAAATTCAAAGAGAAATAGAAAGAAAAAAAAATGATATTGAAATTAAGAGGGGGAAATACTGTATTATTAAACAATCAATTTCTTTTTCAATGTATATAAAAGAAGTGATATCCTTCTAGAAAAAAAAAGTCAAATATCTAAAGAAGCAGAATTTATCAAGGATTACAGAGGGATAGAAACAGATTCTAAACAGATTATTATAACAATCAATTTCTGAAGCTATAAAAAGGTTAAATTAGGAAAGATGCTTGGACCAGATAAATTATCAGGTTATTATAATGTTTTTGACGATGAACATTTTGGTACAAGGCAGAAGTCAGTTTCACTTACTTTTGCAACTGGTTCGCTCATGCACGTGCACTTTGCTTGCACATGGAGAAGCTTCTGCGCATGCACAGATCATATTTGATGATGTCCGGGTGGATGGGCGGAGCCTCCCACCGCTGCTACTACCGGTTCATCCAAACTGGGGCGAACCTGTAGCAACCCACCACTGGTACAAGGTAAAAGTTAATGTGAATTTTAAAAATCATAGTTAGTCATGCCATATTGATAATATGGAAAGATACAAACCCAGATTGTGCCTGAAGACACTTTCTGGCTCTCTGCATAAGAAATGTTTATGAGAAATAATAGGCAAACACAAATAGTTAACTTAGTACAGAGGTGGGTTTCTGACCAATTCTGGAGAACCGGTAGAGGAAACTTTGAGTAATTCGGAGAACTGGTAGTAAAAATTCTGACTGGCTCCATCCCCATCTATTCTGTCTCCAGCTGATCAGAAGGAAATGGGGATTTTGAAGTACTTTCCTCTGGATTGGGGAGGGAATGGAGATTTTACAGTATCCTTCCCATGCCATGCCCACCAAGCCACGCCCACCAAGCCATGCCACACCCACCAAGCCACACCCACAGAACCAGTAGTAAAAAAAATTGAAACCCACCACTGACTTAGTATCTCGTGATACTAAAAATTTGTCAAAAGGAATTAAAATAAATCAAGAGAACTCATGGCAGAGGATATAATTATTAATGAGTTTCTTGTTTACAGTTAGAAAGATTTAAAGTACAAAAAATATTTTGTTTTTAACAATGTAAGGTGGAATGTAAAATAGAACTCTGTACAAATGATTGATATGTGATTGCTAAAAATGTATCCATTTTTATTGAAATTTGAAACAAGAACAAAAGAAAGTATGATAAAATGGGCTGAATTTTTTGGTTATAATATATAGATGGAACAATCAAAAATATGTGGCAGAAAGGTTTTAATGTTACATTATATTATAATCTGAAAGATAATTATTATAAAATGATGTACTATGGTATGTGTCACCGGAGAAATTGTCTAGAATGTATAAAAGCCCTTCAAATTGATGTTTTGAATGGTAAGAAGTAACATTTTATCATGTTTGGTGGCTGTGTAAAAAAGAAAGAAAAATATATTTTCAAATACATAAACTGATTCATAGGATTGAAAGATAGATATACAATTGAAACTAGGATTTTTATTTTGGAATTGATGGTCAAACAGTTTGAAAAATGCTATGGAACTTTGTTTCTGTATGTGATAACTCCAGCAACATTATTTATACAGAAAGATGGAAAGATTTTGCATTAGCTGCAATGGAGGAATGGATGTTGAAGATGGTGGAACCTGCTGCAATGGCTAAATTGAACTGGTAGAAAACAATACATCAGGGATGTCAAACTGGTGGCCAGATGCGTCATGCGCAGGCTCTGCAAATCCCAAAAATGTTGCGATATGTCATGTGACATCACGTGATGTGATTGTGTTTTACACCCGTGCAATACATAATCTACACAGGTGAAGATTGTTTTTCATATCTAGACAACTTACACTTTTATTTTTATTTATTTATTTGTTTGTTTGTTTGTCAACAAATACAAGAAAACAAGTAACAGAGTAGACACAGACATGGACACATGAAAAAAAATTGGCACACACACAAAAAAGGATATAAATAGGTAAAACATAGCCATAAACACATATAATTGGGAACAGCAGGGCAGGGATGGTAGGCACACTGGTGTGCTTATGCATGCCTCCTTAGAGACCTCTTAAGAAACATGAAAGATCCACGGTATACAGTTTTGGTAAAAGGTATGGGGATTAGAGAGACCAACAGCAGGATCAGGTAGATTGTTCCAGACATTTACTACTCTATTGCAAAAGTCATATTTCCTACAAATAAGATTAGAGCAAATTACACTCAGTTTAAATCTATTGATGGCCCTTGTATTGTTATGGTTGAAATTAAAGTATTCATTTACAGGTAGAACATTTTGGTAAATAATCTTATGAACAAAGCATAGGTCAAAACATAGACAACATAGTTCAAGGCTTTCTAGATTTAAGATTTCAAGCCTGGTGGTATACGGAATTTTATTTCGAGCAGAAGATTTGAGAACTCTCCTAGTAAAATATCTCTGGACCCTCTCTAATGTAATGATGTCTGAAATACAGTGAGGGTTCCAGGCAGGTGAACAGTAATTAAGTATAGGTCTGGCAAAGGTTTTATATGCCCTACTTTGGAGCACAGCATTACCAGAGACAAATCTTTGTAAAATAAGACTTACAGCTCTTAAAGCCTTTTTTGCAATGATGTTACAGTGAGCTCTGGGACTTAGATCTTTAGAAATGAGTACTCCTAGATCCTTGCCAGAGCGTGGGTCAACTTTTAGATCATTACCAGCCAGCAAATATTTGAAGTTCTTATTTCTACTGCTAATGTGCAGGACTGAACATTTGTTAGCAGAGATTTGGAGTTGCCAATTGTTAGACCATTTAGATACATAGTCGAGAAGATTTTGAAGGGTAGCAAAGTTGTCTGTGGTGTTGAATAGTTTACCATCATTGGCAAAGAGGACTCAGCTGCTTATAATTTGATCGAAAAGGTCATTGATATGAAGCAGAAAGAGTGTTAGACCTAGAACACTACCTTGGAGAACACTGCTGTTGAGAGGTGCAGGATTTGATAGGGTGCTGCCTATTTTGACTGTTTGTTGCCTGTTTGACAGGACAGTAGTTATCCAATTATGTAGGAGTCCAGAAATGCCATAAGATTTAAGTTTCAGAAGTAGTTTGTTGTGCACAACTAAATCAAAGGCTTTATAGAAGTCAATGTAAACTGCATCTATTACTTTGCCCTGGTCAAGTTGACAGGTCCAACTGTTTTTACAGTGTATGAGTTGCAGATTACATGACAAATTTTACCTGAAACTAAATTGTTTATCAGAGAGTAGGTTATTTCACTTACCTATAGTAGCAGTGTGAAAAGTATTGCTATAGAGAGCTACTGAAAAGCTTGCAACTATACATTAATAAGAACTTGCCCATAAGCTACAAAATCAGAACATTAAATCCCAAATCCTTAGATATACTCTCACCCCGTCACACTTTGCCACTGGTTGATTGAAATTTGATACATGGGAGACAATCCTATTAACTGCATTTATTTCATTTAATTATAATTTTAATTGCATACACAGATGAATTTAAAAATAATTTCAATAAAATTTAGTTTTTGTCCTGGTTCTCCCCCAATGCTAGTCCCTATTTGCAATTTAAAAGACATGAACAGCTCTCAGCTTGTGTGCACCAACTGCAATTCAGATCAGATTACAGCTCTTAACTGTGTGCACCAATAGCAGCTTACTATTCTTCTACTTCTGGTCCTTTTCACTATTACAGCATATTTCCATTTACCATGTTATTGCTTGACATAGTGTAAGCCGCCCTGAGTCTTCGGAGAAGGGCGGGATATAAATGCAAATAAATAAATAAATAAATAAATGTTTACCCATTTACTTGTCTAGCATATGGAAGTACTGATATTGAGATTCTTTGATGAAGTTGTATAGGACACTTGTAACAAGGTGTCACACACAACTTCAAGATAGTTGGAGGCTTCATTTACACTACCTAATGTTCCCTATACCACTACTTGGAAAAACAAGAAGTTTTAGAATATGTAGAACATGTAGTGTCAGATCAATATAGGATTTAAAAGACTTTCTAAGAAAATAAAAGAAACTGCAGGATTGCCTGTTTGAAGAACAAACAATGCTTATTGTAAAATAGATTCATATACTTTATATATTCTGTTTTGCAGGTACTCAGTGTTATTTCAAAGCAAAACAAGAATATAGAATGAAAACAAGTGATTTGGTACTTTTTTCCCATTTTAAATAAATGTTTTGAATAATCTAGATTACAAAAGAAAAGCAAAAATGCAAAACTAAAAATGGATCGACTAATATAATCTCACATATGTTTTGGTCTCATATTGTTTATTAGACAATATCATTGTTGATATCTCTTACCTAATATGGTGGTCCAAGCAGTCTACTTCAAATATTTTGGTTTTTTAGCAAGAAAAGAGTAGGATTTTGACTTTAAGAATTACCAATTGCCAGAAGTTTGGCAGTTCAAATCTCACTAACTCAAGGTTGACTCAGCCTTCCATCCTTCCGAGGTTGGTAAAATGAGGACCCAGATTTTTGGGGAGCAATATCTGTAAACCAGTTAGAGAGCACTGTGAAGTGGTATATTAACCTAAGTGCTATTGCTATTTCTATCACAATCCTATTTCTGCCTGTTCACAAATACGTTTCACTGAATTCATTGTTATTGTCCCCATAAGATGTTTATGTTAGGCTGAATCATGAAAAATATGTTATTTTAAAAAGCAGATAACATCATTAGCCAATGACTTACATGTGCAAAACATGCATTCTACTTTTGTTCTTTGGGACATCTTAGTCCCTGCCAACCACACAGCTAGCTAAAATATATTCATCACGTGTAAGTACAGCAGAATTGATTGTGACAATAGTCTTAGGAGAAACAGAAAAGGAGCATCTGTTGTGTAACATAACCTGTCACTCATTCCATAATTAGCAACCTCAGAAAGGTAAGGGTTTCTTGTTGTAGTATGTGGAAGAATGTGTTCTTATTTACCTTATGTAAAATTTACACACAGAGCATTGTAATTAAGAAGGATCTACTAAGTTTGCAGTTGTTAGGTAATATTAAGGAGGGAATTCTAAGCTACCTGAGAGTAGCTTAAGCACATTTGCTTTAACAATTATTGGCAATGTAAATATGTACAATAATATGTTCTTTTTTCCTCCTGCCATATTATCTGATCAACTCTTTTGGCCCCATAGGCAGAATTATTTCATCACGTGTTGTGATTCCCATATGTTGAAGAGGAAACAGTGTTAAAAGAGGAAGCACTGTGATCAGGGATGAAATCCAGCACGTTCTGATAGGTTGTGGAGAACCGGTAGCGGAAAGTTTGAGTAGTTCAGAGAACTGACAGTGGAAATTTTGAGTAGTTTGGAGAACCGGTAGCGGAAATTTTGAATAGTTCGGAGAACCAATAGTGGAAATTTTGAGTAGTTTGGAGAACCAGTAGTGGAAATTTTGAGTAGTTTGGAGAACTGGCAAATACCACCTCTGGCTGGTCCCAGAGTGGGGTGGGAATTTTGAAGTATCCTTCCTCTGGAGTGGGGTGGAAATGGAAATTTTGCAGTATCCTTTCCCTGCCACACCCACCAAGCCATGCCCACCAAACCACACCACACCCACCAAACTATGCCCACAGAACCAATAGTAAAAAAATTTGGATTTCACCACTGACTGGGATGGTTGTGTGCCCGCCATTTGAAGATCATAATCTTTTCTGTATGAAGGCAACCTAAATTTGAAGGGAGGATGCCCCATACATGCCAAACTATATGAAGAGACAGCCTTAACATCAACTATCAAGTACCCATAGAAAGAAGCTAGAAAAACTATGCAGACTAGAGTTCTTAAGACTAGAGTTCTTGCCACTTTGTGGCAGGAAAACAGGGGCACATTGGCTAAGAAAAAAAAGAGTTGGAGAAGTCAAGTGTTTCAGTATATGAAAACAAATGGGGAAAAATAAAACCTGCCAGGGAAAGACTAAGTGGGAGATGGAATGTAAAGAGAGATGAATGTATTGCCAAGAACTACAACAGTGAAAATTTGAAAATTGGATCAAAATAAGTAAGCTAATCTTTGACTGAAGGCTTCTAGCTTCAGCTGGATGTTGGTGCAAAATAAGAGGAATTTAATTATATGTCAGGAGAAACAATGAGCACAATGGTTGTTTTGTTTTGTTTTTCTGCTCCAGCTTCTTTCTTTCTGCTTTTCATGGTTCAAAGACTCCTCAGCAATTTAAATGGATTGTTCTATTCCCATCCAAGATTTATTTTCAGTACCTTTTCTTTCCAGCCTCTTCCTTCTGGATCAGTTCTTGGCTTTCACTTCTTCCAAGATCCATAGATTTCATTATTGGTAGAATTGGTAAGTGTTTTATAAATGGTATCTTTCTTGACGGGACTCTATATCATATTGGGTCAGCAGGTCATTTCTAATTCATTTCTAGCAGGAAAAAAAAATGTCTTCAGCTGAAAAGGTTTCTAGAAATCTAATCAAATGGCCAAAGTCTCAAAAGTTTCATATGAAGCTGTAGCTTTAAAATCCCAAAGCTCCCTTTTCAATAGGCTAACCAAAGTAAAGTTTCTAAATGCCATATAACTGTGTTTAGGCCAAATGTTCATAAAATTCTTCCTTGCTACTTTTACTTTGAATACAGATTTCTGTCATTCCAAGGAATTCCTCATTTTGATGGATGAGACTCGGGGTTGATGGTTGCATAGCACTAGAGACTTCTGGGAGGACAAGGAATTGTTCACAGGTTGTTGTTGTTGTTGTTGTTGTTTTTAGCGTATGTCATGTGTTAGCCAGGAATCACCGAGGTAGTGGCTGCCTCTGCAAAAGGAATTTTTTCAGGTGGTGTTATCTTTTTCCTTTAGGACAACTGAATGTCGGTAGGCAATCGGGGGAGGCTCCTTTCTTGTCCCCATGCAGTTTATTCACTCACAGGAATTGAGCTGCTGACCTCAGTGGTGCACAGTCCCAGCATCTTACCACGTGAGCCTCCACGGCCTCTCTGCTCACAGTGAGTTGCAGAGAACTGGGACTTATGGTGGATCAAACTAGCGGCCTAGTAACTAAGTCACTGGTTGCATTTGCATAGCATCAGAGGCTGCCTGGAGAACAAAGAATTGCTCACCATGAGTTGCAGAGAACTGGGACCAGTGGTGGGATTCAAGTAATTTAACAACCGGTTCTCTGCCCTAATGGCTTCTTTTAACAACCAGTTTGCCAAACTGCTCAGAAAGTTAACAACCGGTTCTCCTGAACTGGTGCGAACTGGCTGAATCTCACCACTGACTGGGACTAAAAGTTTAAAGCAGGAAGACTACAAGAGAATATCTATTTGCATCTCCATAAATCCTGAAGAGTAGCAAAATACCAAAGTCATGGAGAAAAAGGCTAGTAGCATTGTGGCACACCTGCAACAAATATGCTATGTTTGTATTCTTCCCCTTGAGGGACTCCAATTATACCAGCACCAAGGGCAAACTGATCAGATTACTAGAAGAGAAAGTGGAAATCAAGTATTCCTGAAGGGCTAGGCCTGGTTGCCTAGCTTCTGATGTTGTCAACAGATACTCAGGAACTCTAACATATGACACAGTTCTTGTTTATCTGGGGAAGTACCAATCTAGTATAGGATTCTTTTTCTGTTTTCTTGCCATATTAAATGGATGAATGAATACACTTAGTCTGGTTTTTCCTCTAAGACCTATCTGACAAGATTGACCATTCTGGTAGAATACATTACAGGAGTGAAATGCTCCCGGTTCGGTCCTGTTCACCTGAACCGGTAGTAAAAAAGGCTACTGATTCGCTGAAAAATGTAAAAAGAAAAAGTTCCGATGATCAGGTGAGTGATGCCCGATCGTCGGAACCAGTAGTTAAAAATGCTTTAAAAAGTAAAAAAATAAAGTTCAGAAGATCACGCGTCCCTCAGCTGATCGTCAGAACTTTTTTTAAAAAAACTTTTTAGCCATTTTTTTACTACCGGTTCTCCAGAACCGGTAGTAAAAATGCTTTAAAAAAGTAAAAAAAAAACCAAAAAAACTCCGAGGATCACAGCTGTGCTGCGTGATTGTCAGAGCCTCTTTTTTAACTTTTAAAAGCATTTTTTTTACAACCTATTTGGCCAAATATTACACTACCACCAACATAACTTCATTAGTGTATCACAAGACAGGGTTTTATCGAGAGGGGATTATTGTTATTTAATGCTAATTATTAGCAAATATCAGAAGGGCTGCAGATAATATACTGGCACCTGAGAAGAATGGGACTATGGGACTCTGCTGTCAAAGTTTCTAATCATTTTAATAAGGATAAATTTCAGACTACAGGTTTTGACTTAAGGATTGCTATAAACCTACACCTTGTTTCTCCTACATTTTGACATACAGATCTGTAGATAAGAACTGAAGCGTTTGTTTCAGGACGGTTTATAAATTATTTACATATTTAGATTACCTATGTTGTTTTCTTCCCCTTGCCTCACCGTTTTTTCCCATTATCCCAAAGTTTCAGTAGAAATGTTTTTAGTATATTCATGTGTGTGGGGGGGGTGGGGTTGGTGACATCAGTAATGAGGTAGCTCTCTAAATGTTGCAAAAGTTCAAATCCCAGTCTACTTCACTATTGTTGATTTGTATTGGAACTGCTGGAAAATCAGTAATTATTAGAAAGCTAAATGTTCTATCTTCTTATGTCCATGTTAATTTGATTACAAGCCTTAACAGCAGGATAGCATAAAAGATGGAATCTCTATTGCAAAGAGGCATCTTCCGTAAACAATCAGCAAACCATCTTGCCACAAGTATCATCCTAGTTATGATGCTTACTAAGGTAAAATAACTACTTTGGACCTTAGAAGTGAAAAATGTTTGAGACAATCCTACTTTCTACTTTGAATGTAGAATTCAAAATGAAAATCATAGTGATAGCATTAGTTCAAAGTAAGGATTTTCAGGAACAAAATATCTTCTTTTTCATTTTATGAATATTAATATGGGTACTTTATTTGTAGGTGCATCTGAGGGGCAGTTTCTGTATCTATTTTGTTTAAAGGTACAAATCCATAGAGAAGGATTTCGTTGAAAATTGTGTATTGACTTTGGCCAAATCTCAAAAATCTAAATCTTTAGCTCTAGAGATAAAAAGGACCTTTTGTGACTCTACAAGATGAAGTCAGAAAAGCAGGCTTTAGGCCACTTAAGGTATTATCTAAAGTATCAACAGCAGCATACCATAATTCAAGCAAATCAGAGAGTAAAACTGCTAGATCCCACATATTATGGGGTTAGCACATGCAGAAAATGACTGTAATGAACAGTCTTCTGATTCATACAGAAATTAGGTACCTGAAAATTAAAGCACTTTCCTCAAAAGAAAATAAATAATGACCAAAATTCCTAGGAACTTATTTTGAAGTCCTCCATCAAGTTTCTATTATTTGGTGAGCCAATTCAAAATATCATTTTGAATTGTGTCATTTTAAAATCAATCTATTTTTACAGAATGTTAGTAGCTGGAAAAAGAAAACACAACTGCTGGGAAATAGAAAGTTGTTGTTGCTGCTGTTGTTGTTGTTATGGTTGCACATTGTATGGGATTCTTGAAAATTAATTCCAATGAAAATTGAAAAGTTAGTATAAGTAACGTGTAAATGCATTGCATAGAGAACACATATTAGAAAATACTAATTAAATAACCCCACTATCTTGCACTTAGCCTGAATTTATTAAACTTTAAATAGATCACAGGGCACAGTATGTCATCAGGCATTTTGAATTAAAGCCACGTTGAAATCACCATGGTGATCAGATTATAAGTGACTCCTTTACTTCTGGTTTAAATAAAGGGCCAATCAGTGTGTCCACCATAAATCCTGGATTTTGTGGTTTATTATAATTTGTCACTGGGGTCGGACACATTGGGCAGTCTTTTAGTCCTTGATTATTATTTTTTTAATGAGGTACAATGAAAGACTTCCTAATTTTGATTGTGCAGAAGATATTAAATGTAGAGTTCATTTGCTGGGTTTTATTAGAACTATGAGAGTTAGTTTTCCAAGGGCAAAAAGAGGTCTTTAGCACTTAATCAAAAATCCTTTGTGCGAGGTTGAACAATACATGCTCTAACTGGTCCTGAAAGATTCAGGGATATTTCAACCAAAAAGGTATAAAACTGATGAGAGCAAAATGCAAAATATACCTTGGGATTTGGATTATTTACACACAGACACATTAGAATTAACACTGAGAGGGAGAATATTTCCATCTTGCTTTCCGTAGCTGCGATGTAGTTGTACATATTGAATTATGACTCGGATTAATTTGGCAACCCTAATTTTCATTGGTTATTCCAAGATGGCACCACCGAAGGCTGCCTCAGTGAAATGCTCTCTAATGTTTGTTTGTTTGTTTTTATTTTATTTTTTTATTATTATTCTCTGCAGTTCACTACGAATTTCATTCTCACGAGACCATCTGCTAATGATTTATATTGATATTGTTTTCTAATTGCTTATTTGTACCCTATGACTATCATTAAGTGTTGTACCTTATGATTCTTGATGAATGTATCTATTCTTTTACGTACACTGAGAGCATATGCACCAAGACAAATTATTTGTCTGTCCAATCACAAAAAATCTATTCTATTCTATTCTATTCTATTCTATTCTATTCTATTCTATTCTATTCTATTCTATTCTATTCATGTTTCAATTCACATCAATATAGCAGTTGCTCCTTTTTACCATGTGCTGGAAATCAGTAAATATGCTGATCACTGAAATCTCTAGTCCAGCAGTCCCCAACCTTTGTGGCTTGGCAGCCCTGCTGGGAGGGAAAGAAGGAAACCGGGCTGCATGAGTGGAGGGCCAGTGTAGATGCACATGCATCCGTGTGTACACTAGCCTCATGCTTGTTGAGTTGTGCGCACACATGTGCACCGGCTTGCTGCTCACAGGTCAAGCTACATGCACACATGTGTGCGCCAGTCCAATGCTTATGCAGTCCAGTTGTGAACAGGCCACAACCCAATAGTGGACCAGCACCCAGGCATCGGGGACCCCTGCTCTAATCTAAACTAATCAAAGTAAAAATTTAATTCTTTAACCACACATAAACACATTAATGTCAAAATGTAGTTATTTGAACTATTTGCTTCAAATCAGATACAGCTATAAGTGCAACCGAATAGTGCTTTCAAAATAAGGTTACAAAGTACCAGAAGCCTTTTCTTAGATTTCTGAAAAATAGGGGGTGGGGGGAATTTTAAGGGTTAGGGTTAGGGTTAGCAAGATGTTTTGAAAATGTCCTACAGTAGGAAAACTTTAGTTGCTCAAGGATAGTAGGATTTCATTGCATTGGAGTATATCAGCGACAAAACAGAGTTCTCTCCATGATATCCAAATGACAAAAAACATACACATGAAGCTCTTCAGAATCTAATTTATCCCTTCAGTTGTAAAAGAGAAGCATTTTCAGTGTTTACAGCCCATGTTCAGCAGCCACTTGAAGCAATTATCACTAAGATGCTTACAATTTTAACACTCACTTGTAGTAGTGTCTCTAATTATTCTATTTTGCTGGCTTCAGCTTGTTCAGAAAATCTGTCCCGTCATCCTATTTACTAAATTCTTCATGCCACTAATGATCTTTTTCATCCCTATGGTTTTTACAGTTAGTCTTAATCATGCTGGTTTCTCTTGCACTGCTTTAAAACTTGTATTTTACTGAGCGGCAAGCCTTATTCTTCATGCATCATATGCCTGATAACTAATTTCTTTTTTATGTAAACGAATCTATGTGCTTATAACGTACTCAGAAAACTCAGATTGTTGCAATACTTTAGACCTAAGTTCCTAGTTTTCTTTTAAAAAATTCTGCTGCAATAGCAAACTATCACTTAGAACTTCTCTATTTCACTAGACTTGCTTTCTTCCAACTCTTTTCAATCCTGTTAAAATGTTCTGAGGAATGATAAGATATATTTTAATTACTGCAGATCTAAGTAATATAAGGACAGTAAAGTAGGTAGCTATGCATCTTCTACATAGCTACTAAGAGTAAAAAAAAAAAAAAAGACTTGATGGCACCTAATCAATTGATTGATCAATTAAAGTTGATATATCTGTGAAGCCGTTGGGGGAGATCATCCGTGGTTTTGGGGTGAGTTGCCAGCTGTACGCTGATGACACTCAACTGTACATTTCCACCCCGGATCACCCCAACGAAGCCGTCGATGTGATGTCCCGGTGCCTTGAAGCTGTTCGGGTCTGGATGGGGACGAACAGACTTCGACTCAACCCATCCAAGACGGAGTGGCTGTGGATGCTGGCGCCCCGGTACAGTCAGCTAGTTCCATCGCTGACTGTGGGGGGCGAGTCACTGGCCCCCAGGGAGTTGGTTCGCAGCTTAGGCGTTCTCCTGGATGCCCGGCTGTCGTTGGAAGAACACTTGACGGTTGTTGCCAGGGGAGCTTTTTATCAGGTTCACCTGATCCGCCAACTGCATCCCTTCCTGGACCGGGATTCGTTATTGTTGTGTCTTGCCCGCCCTCAGAGCAGCCGGGGCCTTCTTACCTGCTCCCGCACACTGAGGAATGTATGCCTCCCGGTCCCAGTCCTGGCTCCATGCCCACACAAACTGCAGAAGGAGAATCTCCCTGCCCCAGCCCTGACTCCATGCCCAGGCAAACGGAGCAGCTAGACCCCTCCCCCTCCTCCACAGCAGGTGAGCCTGAGGAGGGTTTATTACCAACAGCTGATTGGTGTGACCCTCGCATCAGAAGATTGGAGAGGCGGAGGCTACAGAGGGAAGGGAGGGGCAGGCCTTAATGAGTGCTGAGTCATGGAGCCACACCCCATGGCCTATATAAAGGATCTACTTTCTGGCAGTCTCTGAGTCAGGCAAAAGTCAAACTTATCTTGCTGAAGTCACTTACTGGTCTCCTGCCTGCTCTGAGGACTTTGCTAGGACTTTGGGCAGAGCTGCAGAGGCACGCCTGATTCGGATTTCCCGGACCCAGCCGTCAGCGGAGGAGTGGGACACGACAGTTATGCACAGTCACTCATGCCCTCGTTACCTCCCGCCTGGATTACTGCAATGCTCTCTACATGGGGCTCCCCTTGAAGAGCACCGGGAGACTTCAACTGGTACAGAATGTGGCTGCGCAGGAGATAGAGGGAGCGTCTCGGAGCTTCCATATAACACCTCTCCTACGCAAGCTGCACTGGTTGCCGGTGGTCTTCCGCGTGCAATTCAAGGTGTTGGTGATCACCTTTAAAGCGCTCCATGGCATAGGACCAGGTTACTTACAGGACCACCTACTGCCGCCAATAGTCTCCCATCAACCTGTGCGCTCCCACAGGGAGGGTCTCCTCGGGGTGCCGTCAGCTAAACAATGTCGGCTGGCGGCCCCCAGGGGAACAGCCTTCTCTGTGGGGGCACCTACCCTATGGAACGAACTGCCTCTGGGGCTACGCCTTCTTCCCGACCTCCAGGCCTTTAAGCGCGAGCTCAAGACTTTTTTGTTTCACTGAGCAGGGTTGGCCTAAGGGTAATTTTTAATTGAGTGGTTTTATTACTTGTTATTTTAATATTCGGCCTTATGGTTTCAGATTTTTAAATTTCAAATATTGTGTTTTAATTTTTGTATATGTCTTTTTAACTTGGTTGTAAACCATCCTGAGTCTTCGGAGAAGGGCGGTATAGAAATGTAAATAATAAATAAATAAATAAATAAATAAATAAATAAATAAATAAATAAGTCAGAATTCACAGAGAACTGAGCCTTTTGGCAAGTGGTTGAGTTCAGAGAGGAGAAAAAATAGCGCGCGTGTATATATATATATATATATATATATATATATATATATATATATATATATATAGGTCTTTGGTTATTCGGGTTTTCTCCCACGTAAAATTGGAAGTGTCTTGGTGACGTTTCGACGAAGTCTCATTCGTCATCTTCAGGCTTCAGCTTCGTGCTTCTGGGAGCAATGTGTGATTGCAATCACATTGCTCCCAAGCTGAAGCCTGAAGATGACGAATGAGACTTCGTCAAACGCCGCCAAGACACTTCCAATTTTACGCTGAGAAACCCGAATAACCAAAGACCTACATACAAACACCATGAAACCTCAGCAAACAAATATATATATATATATATATATATATATATATATATATATATATATATATATATATATATATATATATAGTTTACTTGCTATCCTTTCAAGACCAAAACCTAAATCCTTGTCTCATTTGCTCAGGTTTCACTTTATCCATGCTTAAAATCAGTGGTGAAATCCAATTTTTTTTACTAACAGTTCTGTGGGAGTGGCTTGGTGGGCGTGGTGTGGCTTGGTGGGGGTGGCACTGGAAGGATACTGCAAAATCTCCATTCCCACCCCACTCCAGGGGAAGGATACTGCAAAATCTCCATTCCCACCCCACCTCAGGGGATGGATACTGCAAAATCCATATTCCCAGCCCACTCCAGGGGAAGGATACTGCAAAATCTCCATTCCTACCCCACTCTGGGACCAGCCAGAGGTGATATTTGCCGGTTCTCTGAACTACTCAAAATTTCTGCAATGGGTTACCCAAACTGCTGAAAATTTCCACTACCGGTTTTCCAGAACCTGCTCGATTTCAACCCTGCTTAAAATTATTAAAAATTGTAGGATGTAGAAGATGGGAAAGATCACAGTCTTTTTCAGTGGCAGCGCAAATGGCCTTTTTCAGTACAAGATAGTGAAATGTTATTTCTACAGCTTTATTGAATGTTCCATTAACACATGAATATTGGTCACAATTGTCTCCCTTTAGTACCAACTTTACATCATTTTACAATTTAGACTTCATCTTAATTTGACAGACTTCTTGGTAGACAGGCAGCTAGTGACACTCATGTTTGGTTGGTATGCAGCCAACAATAAAAGTCCGGATTTAGCTACCATGGTAGTATGAATGCTTTCTTTATTGGATTATTTCATTTTTTTAATGACCTTTATGAATTATTACAACTCAGTGATAATGTACGTATTCTGGTATTCAAAAGATCTCAAGGTTTATTTATTCTCCAGGTATTCTACCTAAAGTGATGAAATCACAAAGTAATAGGAAACAACTATTGGTGGTAGTTCAAATACACCAGCCTTCCTCAGCTTAATTCTCTTTGATGATTGCAACATTCAGATTTCATATGATTATGGAAGCTGTAGTTCAAACTCATGTGAATTAGAATCGGGATGTCTACAGGAAGCAATATTGAGCCAAATGGTCAAATCTAAACTGAAGTTAGATAGCTTTTAGCTAATAGGTATAGCTTCTGCCCTTTCAAGATGGGCCAACTTCAGAAAAATGGAATTGCTAAGTCCCAAAATTTGACAACCAGCAGCAGCAGAAGAAGAAAATCCCTAAATGGTTTGTTTTCCTTTGTTTTAGCATCAGAATTCATGCCACTCTTCTTTAAAAATAAGCATTTATTTCTGACTCTTCCTCTCATCATTTCAACAATATAATTGTGGAATATATGAGTCATTTTATTGTTGCTAGTAATAAACAACTCAAAGCCAGAAAGCCTTACCAATCTATTGCTCATACATCTGAACAGCATGTGCTTTCTGCCTTTCCTTGTTGTATAGTATCTTCCTCACTATATCCCTTCTAAATGTTTTGGATCCTGTCAGAGTTTGTTGCAGAAATCACATCCAGAAAGCACAGACAGATAACTGATTCAGCAGGATTCATTAAATAAGAAACTTCTTTATATACATAATAACACATGAGACATATATACAATACCAAAAGCAGTTCTCAGAATCAAAAGCATAATCACAGAAGCATGGTTAACTCAGAAGGCAGGACAATAATAGGAGCACACAACTTATATTTATACGTATCAGTTAACCTAAGTCACGTCCAGGCTCCAAGCTGTTTCAGCTCCCAAACAGTCCTCATTGGATGACCTGTTGCCATGCCTATTCATTGGCTGATCTTGTTGCCTATTCCAGTCTATGAATATACTCTGACAGATCCCCACTTTCAACATTCCTTATCAATGATTGTAACAGTTTTTTAAAAAATCTAGAAGTTGCTGAGTTGGTAACCTGAAGGCAATATTTTGTTCTCCTAATTTAGAGCTAAAGCATTCAGCTTGTGAAGAGGGATCTTTTCCCTGTGGTTTATGAATCCGTACGAGTTATTGCTTATCATTGATGGTAGCAATGTTGCCACTTTGATACTTGGGAGAACATCAAAACTTACAAAATGTCAATATTATCAGAAAGAAATTGGTGACACTCAGGGTTGAGCAACTTGATGCTTATGTCAGTAAATATTGGTAAACATTGGTCAGGATGAAAAAAAGACAAAGGACCTAATTTTAAATAAGAACAAAAGGTAATATGTTATAGAATTTGTTCATTACTTTTACTTTGTATAATTGCATGTCCTGTGAAATGTTAAATTCCATTATTTTACCTGGAATGACTTTAAACTTACCCCAAGTTTTATATATCTAGAAGTTCATATTTATTGTTCAGTCTTTCAATTGCTGCTAACACTTAGTGATCCAGCAGCTGTCACGTTCCTAAGACTTTAATTACTGCTTCTTTGACTTCTTTTAATCTCATGCTTGTATCTTCAGTGATTTTTACCTATCCACTTTGTCTTCTGTTGGCATCATTTTTTTAAACTCCTTCCACATTTTCAAAATATATCAGTCTTTTCAAAATGAAGTCCTTTGGGGTCTCAAGAAAATCTCCATACTATCACCTCTGTCAAATATAAAAGAATTCTCATGCTATGGAAGTTTAATTAAATTCCCTCTATGTTGAAAGAGGAAAGACTAAACAATATCTATTATTCACAGAACTTCTGTATTTGCTCAGTGTCTAATAATGAAAGAGTTGTTCACATTTTATTCTATTGCTACCATTATGATATTTGGCATGTAGTGCTTAGGTGTCCGCTTCCTATCATCTTACCTTAGTTGGCCAGAAATCAAGAGCATTCCACTTTTTACCTTCAGAGTTTTTACTGAAGATTTCCAGGAATGTTGTCATGTTCTGCTGATCACTATTGCAATAAAAAAAAATGTGGCACAAAGTTTTTACTTTATAGGGTCATATGGCTAATCTCAATTCAAATCATTTTCGCCAATCTTCTTTTGGTGTGTTGCTTTCATTACTGTATATTACATTATAATACTAAAGTTTTTGTTTTATTTTTAGTAATTTAATATTTCATATTTTTCCTTACCTTTTGCGCTTTGATTTTAATCAAGAAAGTAAGTTAAGTCTTCTATAATGAGTCTTGTCTACCTTTTATTTACAGTATTCATTCCATTCCATTATTTTCATTGGATTTTCTGGGCATGGACTGAAGAACACTTTGAGTATATTTTGGAACATGGAATTTGGGATAATATCCATCTTAATATCTTTGAGAGATTGACATTAAAAGTCAATAATGTTTAGGTCACTAACACTAGTAAAAGTAAAGTATATATAAAAGTAAAATTTTGTAAATCCATGCTTATCACCTTTATTAAATGTTTGGCTCGTTTTCTGATTTATCTCCAGTGCAAAAAAAAAAAGTAATTGTTCTGATTGATTGCCTGATTGATTAAAACACAATTTAGCAAGTAAAACCTGTCAAATGCAGCTCATTATGCAATATTTGCCACTTAGCAAATAAAATGTATCAAATGCAGTTGGGGCAATGAAAGCAAGAGTTTAATAAACACCTGGAAGATTATTTTCCCTTGCTGATTATTATTATTATTATTATTTATCTGTTGCTTGAAATTTTGGGATAGAATTTGTAACACATTTTACAAATAGGAGGATGGAAGGATAGATTCTGACAGGAAGTAGGGGGATTAGGGTTAAGGTTGAGGGGGGGGATGGAAAAATTGTATTTATTTGTAGTTATCTGGTCAACAGCTGTCAGAGAGTTATCAACCAGATAAGTGCAAAGAAATATAATCCTTCCATCCCTCCCCACCATCCTATCAGAAACTAGCTTTCTATCCTCCTGCCATCAGAACTGATGAAGCTTCTTGGATGAGAAATGAAACATTTTCTTTTTCTTCCTCAAAGAAAAACAATCCAGTTGCTGTTTTGAAGAAAAAAAGCACCTTTGTGATCAGGGGTGAAATGCTTTCAGTTCGGACCAGATCGCGTGATCCAGTAGCAATCATGGCCAGTAGTTCAGCGATCTGGTAGCGATGGCATAGCGAAGCTCCGCCCACCCACCCGGATGTCATTACTTCCTTGTTTTAACTAGGAAGTAATATGTTTTTTTACCTTCTGCACATGCACAGAAGGTTTTGTGCATGCGCAGAAGGTCTGTGCACGCATGTGATTCAAGCATGCAAGCGAGCGAAATGAGCATGCACTTCTGAACTGGAAAGGAAGGTAAGTAGATTTCACCCCTGTTTGTGATATGTGTATGCATGTTTATGTATATGCACATGCATAGATACATACATGCAAACACACATATACATACCATGCATGTATACTCTCTCTGTGTTAAAATTCCTAAAGGACATAACCATCGAAAGAAACACCATCAAAGAATACAAAAAACCATCACAACCATCAAAAATGATCTACTGAGAAACTATTCCAAAAGATTAATACACCTATTATTTGGTAAAAGGTAAAGCTTCCTCTCGCGCATACGTGCTAGTCGTTCCCGACTCTAGGGGGTGGTGTTCATCTCCGTTTCAAAGCCAAAAAGCCAGCACTGTCCAAAGACAACTCCGTGGGCATGACTAAATGCCAAAGGTGCATGGAATGCTGTTACCTTCCCACCAAAGGTGGTCCCTATTTTTCTACTTGCATTTTTTACATGCTTTTGAACTGCTAGGTTGGCAGAAGCTGGGACAAGTAACGGGAGCTCACATTAGGGGTTCACTAGGGATACGAACCACTGAACTGCCAACCTTTCGATCGACAAGCTCAGTGTCTTAGCCACTGAGCCACCACGTCCCATGTATATATTTGGTATATATAGCTAATAAGTTTAATAAAGGCTTATCAATTCGAAGAACTGAAGAAAACGGTCAAGAGAAGCTGCACAGAAAACTAAACGTGAAGTAGTTAATTAGATTGAATAAGTCTTATGTTTGTTATGGTATACAGAGAAAATGTGAGGAATTCTTAATAGGCGCTATTTCCCAAGTTTTTCCAGGGCCTTTCTTAAGAGAAAGCTACATCTTTCCTCTCACAGGAAGTCACATACTGGCTTCCACTTAGAAGGAAACCATACCTATTTGTCATATCTTAACACAGTTTTTAATAATGAAATTCAGTAAGCTATGCCCATGAGATACTCTAAAAGTATTGCCAGATACAATATGCCATGGATAGGATCTCATGCTGTAAACTTTCAAATATTCTCAGCTGATCATTTTTAAGTCACTCTGCTTGAGCTATCAAGGTTATGTTGCCATATAATTTATTTGGAGTTGTTAAAAGGATATATAGCAAAATCATCAGGCATTTCATCAAGCATCTGCTAGTCGTAAGGAAAAAGAAATACATTTCAAAAATGACATTGAACATGAATGTGTATAGAGTACTTGACTACCATTGTATTGCAACATAAGTTAAAATGAAATATATTATGCATTAATTAAACTGTATGCAGGTTTGATTTTGATCGTTGAATAATATTTCTGTCCTTTAGCCACACAAAATGCTGTATTGATTCCTCTTTCTTAATTTTTTTAAAACTCCAATTTACATAAAGGATTCTAGTCTGCCTTTTCCTTTCAGATTATCCATTTTATTCTGACCATTTTAGGAGCAGTTCAATCCATCAATTTAATTTCATCCACCTTCTTATTTTTCCACAGATTTATTTTGTTTTATTACGTTTCTACATTTCATTTCTGCATTTCCTTTATGAAATCCATAAGAAAATGCATATAAATTTTCATGTATTATTAGATATTGTAATATTTTAATATGTATTTCTCCAAGCAAGCTTCCTAAACTACATTTCAATGTAGTTTACTTCAAAGGATATATGCAATTGTTGCATATTTCAATGGAGAAGATACTTTTCATCTAAAGAGAAGTAAATTTATTGTTGTAACAACAGATCAT
This sequence comes from Ahaetulla prasina, assembly GCF_028640845.1. Classification (NCBI taxonomy): domain Eukaryota; kingdom Metazoa; phylum Chordata; class Lepidosauria; order Squamata; family Colubridae; genus Ahaetulla; species Ahaetulla prasina. Next base: position 90,087,906 of record NC_080541.1, on the reverse strand, counting down.
AACATATAACATACCATAAAACAGAATCAAAAAGTTTAAATATGACTGTCATATTTTGATTCATGTAATAATTTGGGGGAATATAAATTAAGTTTATATTCTTAATATTCTTGCTCTGGGGGGAGAAGCTTTGGCAAATCTAGACAGCATACTAAAAAACAAAGACATCACCCTGCCAACAAAAGTGTGTATAGTCAAGGCTATGGTTTTCCCAGTTGCAATGTATGGCTGTAAAAGTTGGATCATAAGAAAGACTGAGTGCCAAAGAATTGAGGCCTTTGAACTATAGTGCTGGAGAAGACTCCTATGAGTCCCTTGGACTGCAAGGAAATCAAACCAGTCAGTCCTAGAGGAGATCAACCCTGACTAATCTTTAGAAGGCCAAGTCCTGAAGATGAAACTCAAATACTATGGCCACCTAATGAGAAGGAAGAACTCACTGGAGAACTGCCTAATGCTGGGAAAGATTGAGGGCAAAAGAAGAAGAGGACGACAGAGAATGCGTTGGCTGGATTGGGTCACTGAAGCATAAGGCATGAGTTTAAATGGACTCCAGATGATGGTAGAGGACAAGAAAACATGGAGGAACACTGGGGGTCACAATGGGTAGGACATAACTTCGCAACTAACAACAACAACATAAATTAAGTATATTTCCATACAGCCAAAATTCTTTGACTATTGCTTGGTCTTCAGGGGAGTGTTCTGTTGTATTTTCCCTTCAAATTAACAAGAATTAAGATATGCTGCATTTTATTTAGCTGAATTTGATAATTTTATGAGAAAGAAGGTGCCTGTTGTGACCCAGGCCCCGGACTTGGCCTACTGGAGGAGGATGAATTAGAGAGTGAGTAGGAGAAGCTGGCAAGACCTGATTCCCCCGGGCCTTCTTCCGATTTGGCAACGCCCCAAGACCAACCTTGGCTCAATGTGAGACTGCAAAGACGTGATCAGCAGAGTAAAAAGTGGGGCAGGCCCAGGCAGTGCTGAGTCACGGAGCAGGCCCAGGGGCAGGCCCAGGGAGTGCTGAGTCACGGAGTCACGGAGTGACACCCACAGGGGATAAAAGCAGGAGGAGAAGCTTTGTGGCTATTTGTGTTGGACAAAGCTGCAAATTTCGTGGGCAATCTGTTTCATTAGCCAAAGAATGCTATGTGACAAGATTTGTTTTAATACTCAAAGTAATATAGAGATTTTCTTGGTTCTAAGTGGAATATGCTTTCCTGTCCAATGTGCAAGTTTATGTTTATATCACATTTTTTCTGCCTATCTGCTATGCCAAAATTGTGTACATTAATTAAAGCACATATCAGGCATTTATTCTTATAGGATCGGATAAGGTCCGCATATCTTCAGTATACAATTTCTAGAAAGTCTGATTCACAGATAAATGTGATAAGCATTACAGGCAATGGAGAGAAAGTAACTACTACAATACTTGTCCTGACAAACGGTATGACATAACTCCCAAATTTACCAGATTTGCATGGTGAAAACAAGCGAAGATCCTGCTGAGATAGCCAGAAATGACTCAGGCTCAGCATCAATTATTGGCTTTGAGATGTACGTGCCATGACAGCTATATTTTCCAAAGGATGGGTGCTGCAGTGGAGAAGGCTCTTCTTCTGGATCCCAAAAGTCAGAGTACATTGACAGGATCCAGAGTAAGCCCTCTTTGCCATCATAAGTAGGACAAGCTTGTCCTAATGGGACAAATGCTTCATCAGATAGCCTAGACCACGGATGTCAGCATCAAGTGATTCATTTCATTTATTTCATTTATTTGATTTTTATACCGCCCTTCTCCCCAAGGACTCAGGGCGGTGTACAGGCAAATAAAAACAGACAAGACAGTATTATATAAAATGCAAGATTAAAAAACTTATTATAATTTGCCTAAAAATTTAAAAAATATAGAAACTAAAACCCCATTTAAAATTAATAATAAAAACTATAAAATCCATAAAATTTAAGCCAGCCCCGCGCGAATAAAAAGGTGTGTCTTCAGTTCGCGGCGAAAGGTCCGAAGGTCAGGTATTTGGCGCAGACCCGGGGGAAGTTCGTTCCAGAGTGTGGGAGCCCCCACAGAGAAGGACCTTCCCCTGGGGGCCGCCAGCCGACACTGCTTGGCGGACGGCACCCTGAGAAGTCCCTCTCTGTGAGAGCATACGGGTCGGTGGGAGGCATATGGTAACAGCAGACGGTCCCGTAAGTACCCAGGCCCTAAGCCATGGAGCGCTTTAAAGGTCATAACCAAAACCTTAAAGTGCACCCGAAAAGCCACAGGTAGCCAGTGCAGTCTGCGCAGGAGAGATGTTACATGGGAGGTACGCAACACTCCCTCTATCACCCGCGCAGCTGCATTCTGGACTAACTGAAGCCTTCGAGTGCACTTCAAGGGGAGCCCCATGTAGAGAGCATTACAATAATCCAAGCGAGAGGTAACGAGTGCATGAGTGACTGTGCACAAGGCATCCCGATCAAGGAAGGGGCGCAACTGCCGAACCAGGCGGACCTGGTGGAAGGCCCCCCTGGAGACGGCCGTCAAATGATCTTCAAACGACAGCCGCTCATCCAGGAGGACACCTAAGTTGCGCACCCTATCCTTTGGGGCCAATAACTCGCCTCCAACAGTCAGCTGCAGCTGCAGCTGACTGAATCGAGATGCCGGCATCCACAGCCACTCCGTCTTGGAGGGATTGAGCTTGAGCCTGTTTCTCCCCATCCAGACCCGTACGGCTTCCAAACACCGGGACAGCACTTCAACAACTTCATTGGGGTGACCTGGGGTGGAGAAGTACAGCTGAGTGTCATCAGCGTACTGATGGTACTTCACCCCAAAGCCACTGATGATCTCACCCAACGGCTTCATGTAGATGTTGAACAGAAGGGGCGAGAGAATCGACCCCTGCGGCACCCCACAAGTGAGGGCCCTTGCGGTCGACCTCTGCCCCCCTGTCAACACCGTCTGCGACCGGTCGGAGAGATAGGAGGAGAACCACCGATAAACGGTGCCTCCCACTCCCAATCCCCCCAGCCGGCGCAGCAAGATACCATGGTCGATGGTATCAAAAGCCGCTGAGAGGTCTAATAGGACCAGGGCAGAGGAATAACCCCTGTCCCTGGCCCTCCAGAGATCATCCACCAATGCGACCAAAGCTGTCTCCGTGCTGTAACCGGGTCGGAAGCCGGACTGGAACGGGTCTAGATAGACGGATTCTTCCAGGTATTGGGGTAGCTGACGCGCCACAGCACTCTCTACAACCTTCGCAACAAAGCGAAGGTTGGAGACTGGCCGATAATTTCCCAAAATAGCCGGGTCCAAAGAGGGCTTCTTAAGGAGGGGTCTCACCACCGCCTCTTTCAAGGCGGCAGGGAAAACCCCTTCCAACAAAGAAGCATTTGTAATCCTCTGGAGCCAGCCTCGTGTCACCTCCTGAGTGGCCAGCACCAGCCAGGAAGGACACGGATCCAGTAAACATGTAGTGGCGTGGAGCCTCCCCAACAACCTGTCCACGTCCTCGGGAGCCACAGGGTCAAATTCATCCCAAACAGACTCAACAAGACGTGCCTCCTCTCCCTCGCTTGGATCATCCCAATTTCGGTCCAGACCATCCCGGAGCTGAGCGATTTTGTCGTATAGATAACCACTAAACTCCTCGGCACGTCCCTGTAAAGGGTCATCCCGCACCTCCTGATGAAGGAGGGAGCGGGTCACCCGAAACAGGGCGGCCGGGCGGTTATCTGCCGACGCAATGAGGGTGGAGGCGTAGGAACGCCTCGCCTCCCTCATTGTCACTAGGTAGGTCCTAGAATAGGACCTAACTAGTGTCCGATCAGCTTCGGAACGACTGGACCTCCAAGTGCTCTCTAGGCGTCTTCTCCGGCGTTTCATCTCTCTCAGCCCCTCGGAGAAGTGATGTTTTGTGACTTTTCCCCCTTTGCGGAGCTGGGGTGGACATGGCCCGCAGGCCACCAGTTTCACATCCCTGGCCTAGACCTATACCATTAAAGGCTTTAAAGGTCATAACCAACACCTCAAATCCCTTGATCAAGCAGTTCAGCTGACCCTGATCCATTTCAGACCAATAGTGTGAGGACTCCCTAACCTTCCCTCCAGACTAGCAGATTTGGGATTTTCAAAATTGAGCAACCAGGAAGCTGATCCTACCCAGGTTCAGACTGAGTAGGTTCAGTAACCATCGCAGGAGTATCACTAATCCTCAGTGAATCATGGAATGTCCACTAAATGCATTCAATCTGGGGAACCCTCAGCCAGGTGCTACTTATTTTTTAAATCGCTATTTATTTGCAGTTCAATCTCTACTTAGCAGAACTAGGTCATTGCTAGATGAAATACTACTTTCAATCTACTTCCAGAAGACCCATTGAAGAAGAATCTTTTCAATCTTCTTAGTTTAAGACCATATTGCTTCACGCACTACCTTCAAGAAAATGGTTCCTTCAGAGTTTCAAAGTATAATATCCCTTGGAAGATTCACAGAGCTATAGTATATTGCCTGATGTATGACATGAATAGGAACGTCCAAATTGTTTTCACCAGTATCATGATTATCCCAGTTTTTACTCCTTTTATTCTGTTGTGTATTTTCTGAATCATATTAGTATCTTACATGTTTGTCTTATATTTTGATATATGCACTTATATAAACATATACCTATTACTCCAGAGTAAAAACGTTATTTGCAGTGGTGAAATCCTTCATGCTTTGCCACTGTTCACTGCCTGTGTATGCGCGGTGTGCGCCAAACGTTAGCTGAGTGTGCATGTGTAGTATGCGCCAAATGCATGCTGCATGCGTGTGCATGCACAGTGTGTGCCAAGCACCAAATGCACACTGCTCATGCACACAGGTGCAGTGCACACCAAACACACAGTTTGCACAGAAAAAGGACACTTAACAAGGTAAGTAGAACAGCGAGGGGGGGAACAGCTGTGCTTTGCTATTTAGATTCACTAGAAAGTAGGATTTCCTGCTTTCTAGCAAATATAAATCGCACGGCACAGCTGATCATCGGAAATACCGGTTCGGATCAACTGGTAGGTTTTTTTTACCTACTGGTTCGCTGAATCAATAGCTTTTATCACTACCGGTTCGCCTGAAATGGTGCAAACTGGTAGGATTTCACCACCAGCTATTTGGATCTGCATTTGAACGTGGGGAAAATGGCAATCTCTGTAGTCCCGATCAGCAATGTAAAACAGCCATCACAGACTATTACATGCTTTTATTTTGCCCCTCACAGTGCTACAGATTGCTTCCAGAGTAGCATAAATTTATATGCTTTTGCTATGCTTACCTTATGCATGGAAAATTTAACCAGGATTTGCCTAACAGCTGTAGGAATTCATTTGCCACCATCATGCATCAACTTCCTGAATGCATAATTGTTCATCAATGCATTGATACCTCTGAATGAAACATGCATCACCCACCATCTACACATCCTTGCAAATGAACTCTGCTCAGTTTCTCAATTAGATGTGAGGCTGAGTTTGAATAAAATTGGATAAATCATTTCCAGCCCTTTCTCATTTCTTAGCATTCTCAACTTCCTGATGTGACACAATATAATGTTCCCCGCAGTGCTTCTTCAGAAAAGGAGATCGTTTTTTGACAAATGCTTTTAATCTGAGGGGGAAACAAAACACCTTTCTCTGTAGCTCTCTTATTTTTATGGAAGAGAAAATGGAAGGCTGTTGAAACTTATTTTCTGCTTTAACGACGTTAGCATTTTCTGTCGAGTGAAAGTGTGCCATTTTGTTCCTTTGGCAAAATGAGCACTGAAAAAAAAAGTGATAGTCCACTTCCATAATTCACAGCAATATGGAATGAAGGGAAATTCTATTAGTCCATCTGACATGTGAGAGTTACTTCTCACACTGATAAAGGGAACGGCAGTTATCAAAATAGGAGCAGAGACAGAGTTTCCTGCCTTCACAAAAGAGCCGAGCTGTCACAAAAGACCTAAGCATGTGAAAATGGACAAGAGCTTTGCTAACTTAAATTGCTTTAGCTGGAGTCACATTTGAAATAAGATACTTGCTGGAATTCTTGTTTGTACCTTTAACTATCCTAATAAATGCTAATAATCGGAGCTTTTCAATGCTTACTAGGCAGCCCATGGCCCCAATAAGTCATAGTTTCAGAGATACAGTATTTCCTTAGCTAAACATGAGAAACATGTGAATGCTCCAACACTGGAAATTTTTAAGAAAATGTTGGATAGCCATTTGTCTGAAATGGTGTAGGGTTTCCTGTCTGGGCAGGGGGTTGGACTAGAAGACCTTCAAGGTCCTTTCCAACTCTATTATTATGTTATGCTATTAAACATAACATAATAATAGAGTTGGAAAGGACCTTGGAGGTCTTCTAGTACAACCCCCTGCCCAGACAGGAAATGACCACTGGGCAGTCAAAAAAGCAGTGGGAGTGAATGTGACTTCAGGCTTACTGCGGACTTTCCCATTGAGTGTCCATATGGGAAGCTGGCAGGGAGCATCAGAAATGAATCTTCCTTCCTTCCTTCCTTCCTTCCTTCCTTCCTTCCTTCCTTCCTTCCTTCCTCCCTCCCTCCCTCCCTCCCTCCCTCCCTCCCTCCCTCCCTCTAAATTGATTAATGGGTGAACAGCATAGGTTGGGAATGGAGACTAGGGGTGCACTAGAAAGACAGTGCAGGTTGGGTAGGGTAAGTAAGGGAATGCACAGATCAAAAGCGGTATGTGGGAATCGTCAGGGTATGTAAGAGATGCTGGAAAAGTCAAGTAGGGCACTAGGTTTTTTAAAAAAGAATGCATGGGGATTACAGGTGTGTGTGAGAAATCACACCAATCAGAAGTGGTAGGTGGGGACTAGTGTGGGTCAGAAGTATGTGGGAGGCTGCCTAAAAGACGTCTCATGAGAACATGGGTGGGAGGAATGTGAACTGGAGAGGGTGTGGGGAGTTGAACAAGAGGTACCACATGGAGCAGAGAAGGTGAACATGAGTTTTGCAGGTCAGGAAGGATGCATTTTGACATGCAAGAGGTGCCACGTAGGTTAAGAAGACACACAGGGGAATTGCCCAAGACTTGCTATATGAGTCAAAGAAGGCAAGCAGGTGGGATGTGGGTGGAAGAGAGTGTGTGCAGATGAGCAAGAGATGCCATGTAGTTCAAGGAAGGCCTACAGGGAGCGCATAAATTGGTAAAAGACACTCAAGGGAGTGCATTTATTTTATTTATTTTATTTATTTTATTTATTTATTTATTTGTCATAACAATATATACAAGCGTTACATAAAAGGTTATAAATATATGAACGTATATATGAGGAGAAATGAGGTACTAAAAACGTGTATATACATAGGGAAAGAAACAGTAGGACAGGAACGGTAGGCACGTTTGTGCTCTTATGCATTGTTTGGTATCAGCCAGTAAGAATGCACAGGAGTCACTTTTCCTTCCCTTCCCCTTTCTATCAGGCAGGTAAGTGACTAGTGCTGGGTGGGGGGAACCAAACAAGGGATTTTGAAGCTGGCTGGGAAACTGTCATGGAATGTTGAAAATGAAGATCTCATGATTGTACGTAGCAGCAACCTAGCAGCAGTGAAGCTGCCACATTTCCCCCATGTTTCATTCTTTCAGGTTTCATGGGTTCTGACTTTTGAAGTAATTCTGTAAGTTAGTCCATTTGAGGTATCTTGGTTCAGAAATTGTTGCCCTATTAAGCACTGTTTCGCCCAGTTAAAGGTCACGACGAGAGTTTTATTACTTTATAAATTCCTCGAGTTAACTGTTCCTAATCTAGAATGCAAGCAAGGAAGGCTGAAATCATGAAAAGTATCAAAAAGCGTGAGGAAATCCTAAAAGCTCTCCGCTTCTTATAGCCAGATTAGCGAGGCAGCGTCTCTCAGGCATAGAATCTCGGGTGCTGAGGAAATAGTAATTATCATTTGTATAGAGCAGCAAAGCTTTTTCCAATGTTATTTTATAATGTTTTTTAGGAGTCTCTCACATATTTGAGGTAAAAATAGCATGCAGTTTAACGTTGGCTATTCCAGTTAATCCAAAGCGCAGGGAGAAGGCATTATTAAAACTTGCCCAACACACTTCCTAAGGTATGTTAGATAAATTCCACATGCAATCTGCATTCCCAAAGAACTCTTTTAATACTCCTTTAATTAATCCTTTCATTAACATTTGTAAAATGGAAGAATTCACCATAGGACCATCCTATTTAAGGCCTAACCATTAAACCATCCTATTTTAAACCTAAAGGGGAGCATAAGAATTACTCTAGGCTTTATGATTGTCATGTTTTTCTTTCTTCCCTCCCCCATAGTTTAGTTTCCAATCTAAACTCTTGCTGATTATTTCCTGAATCTTGAATCTTGTGTTTGATTTCCTTTATTTTGGTAACCTCCTTCCTACCCCAATCCAGTCATGTTGCAGAATTGAGATACTGGCAGTAGTGAAATCCAAATTTTTTTACTACAGGTTCTGTGGGCATGGCTTGGTGGGCATGGCAGGGGCAGAATAGTGCAAAATCTCCATTCCCACCCCACTCAGAGGTGGTATTTGCCAGTTCTCCAAACTACTCAAAATTTCCACTACCGGTCCTCCAGAACCTGTCAGAACCTGCTGGATTTCACCCCTGGATACTGGCCACCTAAGCAGCTCTTCCCTTTCCCTCTCAGCAGTTCTGCATTCCTGCTTATCCTAGTGAGAGCCCAACTCTTCCCCTTCCCATTTCTGCAGGACAAAAATGCATGGTTACCACCCATCACCCAGCTTGTGGGGAGCACAATTGCCAGGGATGTTTCCTATTTCACCTCAAAATGACTGTCTCCCATTTTGTGAGGGATGATGAATGGTTTGTCCGTTGTGTTTCATTATATCATTAGGGAAATGCCTCCACTCTAATCTGGACTATGGTGGAAATGCCTTCAATCCTGGAGTCTCTGTCCCTTTGCCTTGAACTCAGTGCCTTTTCCCAGAAAGGACATTCCCAGAGTTTGATACACGGAATCATTAATTTTCTGGAAGAGTATTATTCATTAGATCTTTAGATTCATTAGTGTAATTCAAGAGTATAATTCATTAAATCTAGTTATTCATATGGTATAATTAGATCCATCTATTCCTACTAGTTTTCAACCACACAATGATGAAAGAGTCCTTTGCTCTGGTTTATTATTTTGTTTATTTTTTGATTTTTTTTAAAAGTTTGTTTTGACCATATTGCCAATGGGCCATTTAAATGTTGATTTTCTCCCCCTCCTCCACCTTTTACCCAGCCTCAGATAAATAGTAAATCCAGTGACAGAACCTTTCCCTGTTTACCCATATAGACTGTTTGATAGGGGGTGAAACTGACAAGAGTTTGCTAGTTTCCCCTTCTACCTGAAGTGACAGCAAGCACAATTAAAGAGCCCATAGTTAAAACACACCCAAGTTGTGTGTGCTTGTTTTTAATGAATGAAATGAACAGCTCGGGGAGGAAAAAAATTTTTTCAGAAAAAATTATTTCTGCCCAGTTCTGAACTAGAGATCCCTTGCCTGTGAGACGAACACAATAATCACTGCACTACTCTTACTCCTTTCTTCTTAGTTTGCTTAATTCATTTGTTTTCTTATACTCAATCTGAATTGTTGACCATTGTAGTCCAAGAGCTTTGTGTTAGCTTTCGGGCTATTATTAAGTATTAAGAACTCTTTGTTAACCTATAGACTGTAAATATTTTTAACCCTTTAATTTTATTTGCATGGTAGGAATCATTCTACTAATTCACTTTTCATCCTTCTTTCTTGAACAGAAAGTATTGAATGTCCCATAATTTATGAACCTCTTAAGACCTCTGCCTTGTCTTTTCTGCTGCTACCTTCTTAAGATTTCTGTGCTTTTTTATAATAACAATTCAAAATCTTACTAGTTTGCAAACCATTAACCATAACTATCCAATAACAAGAAATTATTTTTTGGTCATGTATGTATTAGCTCAAGTGTTGTTTAATAAAATGTCTTGTTTCGTTATTAATTACAGCTTCATGTATGTATGTATGTGTGTTATATGTATGTATGAATGGTATCTATGTATTTGGCTCCTATAAAACACAAATATGTATAATACCTATAACATTCAAACTGTGAGAGAACTGGGGCAACAGCATTAACAAGTCTGAGAAGCAAATTTTCATTTAGTCCTGCAACAAAATTTTTATTTTTTTTATTTTATTTTATTTGTCATAACAGCATACATAAGCATAAGCATGAAGCAACTATATAACATGTAAGCATATATATGAGTATAAGCATGTAATAACTATATAAATTGGATATAATGAAAGGAAACAGGTGGACAGGAACGGTAGGCACGTTTGTGCTCTTATGCACGCCCCTTATAGACCTCTTAGGAATGGGGTGAGGTCAATAGTAGACAGTTTTTGGTTGAAGTTTTGGGGATTTTGGGAAGAGACCACAGAGTGTTCCATTAATCTCAAATGCTTAGCCAGAATTAAATCTATCCAAAACAAAAAGATAGCCCAAAATGGACTGCTTAGGACCATTAGACAATTTGTAGAGCTTTTTGACAAGCCAGGGAGAGAATAAACAAACCCTAAACCTCCACCTAAAAAGTTCTAATGAACTTGGCATTTCCTCCTGAGATAATTGCACAAGAAAGAAGGTTCAAGACAGCCATAATAGTAAGCATAAGTTCTCCTTGAAAGGGGTATATTGTGTAATATTACGTTTAAGCTTCTAGAAGAACAGCAGGATTCTAAAGCAGCAGTCACCAGTGGTCCACGAGAAAATTTTGGTGGTCCGCAGAAAAATTATTTGCATTGTATATTGTATACATTATATATAGGGCACTAAATCAGGGGTCCTCAAACTATAGCCCCTGGGACAGATTTGTGCAATGAACGCTTGTGTTACTGCAGAGAGTCTCCCCGCTTGGGTCTTTTTGTGCAGGTTGGAGGGGGGTAGAAATTCTGACTTGGGATCCACTTCAGCTTCCTGGTGTGTGGCGAAGTGCCAGAAGCCTTGTTCCAGTGGGATTGCATCATGGCCTGGAACTGGCTCACCATCTCAGCCTGCTGAGCCTCCAAGTGCCGGTACGTGGCCTTGCATTCCCGCAGGTCTTCCCTCTGCTTGGAAATCCTATGCTTGTAATCCTCAGCTTCTGCTGAGCCTCCTTCTCAGTCAGATCCAATTTGAACTGAGCTGTTTTGCCAACTCTTTCTCGTGGTGGCTGGTTAGCTCCACCAACTGCCTCCTGTTGGGGCCCTAAGAAGCCCAGGCAGGCAGGCAAGGGGTGGCTGGGAGGGGAGGGGCGAGTAGAGGCTGGCGAGGCACCCCTCGACGTGAGTGACATCAAGTTGGCCACGCCCACCCAGTCACATGGCACCTAGCCAAACCCACCCATTAAGAAGATCATATTAGTGGTCTGCTGGATTTAAAATTATTAATTTAGTGGTCCCTGAGGTCTGAAAGGTTGGTGACCCCTGTTCTAAAGCATTGTTATCATTGTCATTGATAATACCCGAATCCTTAATTTGACTCTGGAATATTCACAGATAGAGTATGTGCTGTTAATTTGAACCACAGCAATTCCTATATGATTTTCCAATCTTGTGGGGGACAGGCCTAAATATGATTGACCTCCACCTTGAAGATCCTAGATTCTGAGCCAAAGGCAGCTACTAGATTTCCACCCAGTTCAACCATTGCCACAGTTGTATGTAATAAAATTATCTGAGTCTCAACATTGGATTAACAGTGTGCTAAATACTACAGAACTGGATTATGTATGTTTTCCTTCCTTACCAGAGCAAACAGGTTACAACATCTCCTCTACATCAGTTAGAAAGAAGACCAGGGGGATCAAAACACTCCCCACCACCACACTGCCAACAGACTGCCTTATAAATAGGAATCCAGTATGCTAAAATACAAAATCCAGTTTCCAAGATTCTGTAGCTCAAATCAGACTGAGACACTAAAGTAGGGGTGTCAAACTTGTGTCGCCTTGGCGGTGTCACATGACATATCGTGACATTTTTCTCCTTTGCTAAACTGGGCGTGGGTGTGGCCAGTGCATGATGCATCCAGCCCACGGGCTGCAAATTTGACAATCCTGCTCTAAAGAATCTAGAAATCTTGACTGTGCAGCTGCTAGAAGGATTGGGTAAAATCCAACAGCCAGTAGTGACATTTCTACCTATGGAGACATTATTGTTTCCCACTGACCTTATCTCTGAAGCTGTTGCTAGGGGCAGTTTCAAAAATGAGTGTGAATGCAAGGAAAGGCAATTACTCATTGAAACAAAATCCTTGTGGATTTAAAGTCCTACATGTTTCTTTTTTCTTCTTCTTCCCTCTTAACTAACAGGAATTCCACCTGTGCATCTTTTCTAGTTCATTTAAAGATAGAAAAAGCAGGTTTTTCTCACTCCCCAACTACTGGTGCTTTGCAGACTCTAAAGGATTTTTCCTTATTATTAATTGCCCTTTGTGTTTTTGAGAAGAGTGTTTTAATTTTCTGTATCTCAGCTTTCACTGTTAAATATAAGAAAGCCTGAGGAGCAGGTGGCTGTTATTTTCCAGACAACATTGCATATTTATATCTTACCACAATACATGAAATCAGCCTGATGGATTAAGATCCCAGATGAGCTTAAAAGAGTTCTAGGAGATTAGATCTCAAATATCTTTTAGTATACCTTCCTTGGTTTACTGCATTTTCTGCTTGCCTAACAGTGAGTTAAATATGAACCTGGCAGAATTCCAGATAGACTTATTCAAGCTTAAGAGCAGACAATTGAGTGAACATTCAGTTTGCTTCCTGCTAGACATATTTTAATAAGAATGTGCCCAATGTAACACTTTGAACCAATGCATCTTCAAAACTGCTTCTCTAGGTTTTTTGATGCAATTCTTTCTTCAGTCAATTTCTCCAGTTCATATAAAAATCCATGCATTTATGCAAAGGACGATGTGTGTGTGTGTGTGTGTGTGTGTGTGTGTGTGTGTGTGTGTGTATGTATATGTATGTATGTGTATGTATGTGTATGTGTATATATATATATATATATATATGTTTTCTGAGGTTTTCACGGGTGTTTGTATAAAGCAGACCCAAACCCACACTGATCATGAAGCACGACCAAGGACCAGAAGCCAGACCGCAGCTGCAACATTAGCCATTTCAAACCCCTCCAATCCATTCATGCAGCAGACTGACACCCACTATGAAGATGTAGCACGACCACAAAGCCAAACAACAGCTATGCAGCTCACCAGCTCAAATCCCCCTGCAGCACAGACTAGACTGAGCACAACCAAGCCCCCACCAACACAGGACATACCCCCAGCCAATCAGAGCACAGAAAAACCCCCATCCAATCAGAGCACAGCCAAGCTCCCACCCAATCAGTTCAAACCCCCACTAGCAGTTAAAAGGAAGAAACAGCTGCGATCACACATTGCTCCCAGAAGCACGAAGCTGAAGCCTGAAGATGACGAATGAGACTTCGTCGAAACGTCGCCAAGACACTTCCAATTTTACACGGGAGAAAACCCGAACAACCAAAGACCTATATATATATATATATATACATACATACATACACACACACACACACACACACACACACACATACATACATCACACAAGCACAAAGCCGAAAGCACCAGCCTGAAGATGATGAGTGAGACCTTGTCGAAATGTCGCCAGGATACTCTCAACCTTACATGGGAAAAGACCCGAATATGCCAAGACATACATACATACGTGTGTGTGTGTGTGTGTGTGTGTGTGTTTTCGTAGGTTTTCATGGGTATAGGTATGTAGGTCTTGGCATATTCGGGTCTTTTCCTGTGTAAGGTTGAGAGAATCTTGGCGATGTTTCGACAGGGGCCGGGATAGCTCAGGCAGTAGAGAAGCCTGTTATTAGAACACAGAGCCTGCAATTACTGCAGGTTCGAGCCCGGCCCAAGGTTGACTCAGCCTTCCACCCTTTATAAGGTAGGTAAAATGAGGACCCAGATTGTTGGGGGGGCAATAAGTTGACTTTGTAAAAAAAAAAATACAAATAGAATGAGACTATTGCCTTATACATTGTAAGCCGCCCTGAGTCTTCGGAGAAGGGCGGGGTATAAATATAAACAAACAAACAAAAAAGGTCTCACTCATCATCTTCAGGCTGGTACTTTCGGGTTCGTGCTTCTGTGAGCAAAGTTTGGTCGGAGCTGCCATCTCTCTATAAATACTGGACACATGCCAGGAACACAGGACAAGACCTCGGACTCGGAGCCAAACCAAAACCCGGGATGCTACATCACAGCCATCTGCTCAAGACATCACATCACAGAACTCCAGAGGCCACAACACCAAAGCTCAGGAACAAAAGACTAGGACCACACCCACACAGGATGCTGCGAGGCAGCCGACCAATCTGCAAACACCCACTCCATCTACCAATCAAGATGCAACTACACAGCCAATCAACCTGCTCACGGCAACACTCCCCACCTCCCCACCAGTATTTATAGAGAGACGGCAGCTCCGACCACACTTGCTCACAGAAGCACGAAGCCGAAAGCACCAGCCTGAAGATGATGAGTGAGACCTTGTCGAAACGCCGCCAAGATACTCTCAACCTTACATGGGAAAAGACTCGAATATGCCAAGACAGACAGACAGACAGACAGGTATATATATATATATATATATATTTGTTTTCTGAGGTTTTCACGGGTGTTTGTATATAGGTCTTTGGTTGTTCGGGTTTTCTCCCGTGTAAAATTGGAAGTGTCTTGGCGACGAAGTCTCATTCGTCATCTTCAGGCTGGTACTGGGTTCGTGCTTCTGGGAGCAATGTGTGATCGCAGCTATTTCTTCCTTTAACTGCTAGTGGGGTTTGAACTGATTGGGTGGGAGCTTGGCTGTGCTCTGATTGGCTGGGGTTTCTGTGCTCTGATTGGCTGGGGTGTGTCCTGTGTTGGTGGGGCTTGGTTGTGCTCAGTCTAATCTGTGCTGCAGGGGATTTGAGCTGGTGAGCTGCACTGCTGCTGTTTGGCTTCGTGTTCGTGGTCGTGCTACATCTTCGTAGTGGGTGTCAGTCTGCTGCATGTATGGATTGGAGGGTTTGAAGTGGCTAATGTTGCAGCTGCGGTCTGGCTTCTGGTCCTTGGTCGTGCTTCCTGATCAGTGTGGGTTTGGGTGTGCTTTCTGGGTGGATGTGTGGTGGTGACATCCTGTGTGGACCTCGTGAGTGTGGGTCTGGTGTCATTCCTCGTGTTAGGGACACGTTTGTCAATAAGGGCAGGTTTCCAAATGGCTGGTAGGCGGGAGGTATCATCTCGTTTGTTCATGCTGTGTGGGCGTTTTTCTATCTCGATGGCTTCTCTGATTATTCTGTTGTTAAAGTGTTCAGTTTTGGCGATAGTTCTGGTCTTTTTAAAGTCAATATCATGTCCTGTGACTTTAAAGTGTTGGACCAGGGAAGAAGTTGGTTCCTCTTTTTTGAATGAGTTCTTGTGTTCTTCAATGCGTGCACTTATTCTTCTGTTGGTTTGTCCAATGTATGTGGTGGGGCAGGCGGTGCAAGTTGGTTTGTCCAATGTATGTGGTGGGGCAGACAGAATCAGCAAGATCCTCCACAAACATAACATCAAGACAGCATTCTGCACAAACCAAAAAATATCCACCATCCTAAGAAACCCCAAAGACAAAATTGAGTTAGAAAATCAAGGAGTATATGAAATCCCATGCACCGCCTGCCCCACCACATACATTGGACAAACCAACAGAAGAATAAGTGCACGCATTGAAGAACACAAGAACTCATTCAAAAAAGAGGAACCAACTTCTTCCCTGGTCCAACACTTTAAAGTCACAGGACATGATATTGACTTTAAAAAGACCAGAACTACCGCCAAAACTGAACACTTTAACAACAGAATAATCAGAGAAGCCATCGAGATAGAAAAACGCCCACACAGCATGAACAAACGAGATGATACCTCCCGCCTACCAGCCATTTGGAAACCTGCCCTTATTGACAAACGTGTCCCTAACACGAGGAATGACACCAGACCCACACTCACGAGGTCCACACAGGATGTCACCACCACACATCCACCCAGAAAGCACACCCAAACCCACACTGATCAGGAAGCACGACCAAGGACCAGAAGCCAGACCGCAGCTGCAACATTAGCCATTTCAAACCCTCCAATCCATACATGCAGCAGACTGACACCCACTATGAAGATGTAGCACGACCACGAACACGAAGCCAAACAGCAGCAGTGCAGCTCACCAGCTCAAATCCCCTGCAGCACAGATTAGACTGAGCACAACCAAGCCCCCACCAACACAGGACACACCCCAGCCAATCAGAGCACAGAAAAACCCCCAGCCAATCAGAGCACAGCCAAGCTCCCACCCAATCAGTTCAAACCCCCACTAGCAGTTAAAAGGAAGAAATAGCTGCGATCACACATTGCTCCCAGAAGCACGAAGCTGAAGCCTGAAGATGACGAATGAGACTTCGTCGAAACGTCGCCAAGACACTTCCAATTTTACACGGGAGAAAACCCGAACAACCAAAGACCTATATATATATATATATATATATATATATATGTATATGTATATGTATATGTATATGTATATGTATATGTATATGTATATGTATATGTATATGTATATATATCAATATATACAGTACAAAGGAACACTACTTACAAAATAAATGCTTTAGCTAATTATTTATGTGTATGTGTAAATGTAGGCATGATTGCTCAGAGGTTAAAGATGCTGAGTTTGTCAGCTGGAGCTGGCAGCCCAGGTTCGAGGCAGTTCAAGCACTGTCCTCCTGTTCCTTGCCCCAGTTCCTGCCTACCTAGCAGTTCAAAAGCATGCAAATACGAATAGATAAATAGGTACCATTTCAATGGGAAGGTAACAGCATTCCATGTGCCTCTGTATATAGCCATACATCTACATGTGTATTTCATAATTTTTGTCTAATATATTCATTAAAATGTGTGATTAGGGAAATTCTAATTTCCAATTTCTATCTAACTATCATATATTTGGGATGGCTTTCCCTAACACATAAGTGGAGTTGCAAGAAGGAAAATGTCTGGACTCCATTGAGATTTAAAAAAAAAAAAAAGAACTGCCATAGAATGATGGAAGAGAATAATTGACTGCATAACCAGATTTATTATCCACATCCACAGGGTGGAAATCGACGGGCTTGGGTTGGTGGGGGGAGGGAAGGTGGGTGGGGGTGGGAGGGTTAGGGCGGATGAGGGGGGTAGCCCGTCGGGAGGGAAACCAGTTCCAGCGCATGCTCGTGGCGACTATCAAATGGGTTCGGAGGTTATGGGGGGGGAGTGTGTTCCTTTGTGTGAGGGTGAGTCTATTTGCACGGTAAGTGGGAGGGGCAGATATGGCGGAAGGGGGGGATCGTATCGACATAGGGGGTCACGCGTTCGATGTCTGCAGGCGATCGCGTGCCCCGATCCCCCTGACTTCTCCCGTTCCCCGGATGGTCAAGACCCTCAGAGCCTGGGCCTTCGTCTGATGTTATGCAACGCACGGTCCGTGGCCAATAAGGCCCCCCTAATACATGATCTGATACAGGGGGGTGCCACGGATATTATAGGCGTTACGGAGACCTGGTTGGGCACTGAAGGTGTGCCCTGGTCGAGATGTGCCCACCGGGTTTCCGTGCATTCCATCAGCCGAGGCCCAGGGTAGGGGTGGAGGGTGGCGGTTGCTATTAAAGAGAGTCTAGAGCCGAGGAGACCACTGTACCTCAGATTGCCGGGTGTGAATCCTCTTTGTGAGGTGGGGTCATAGATGTCAGATGGGCTTGCTGGTCGCTGCACCTGGCTCCTTGCTGCGTGACAGCTGCCCTGCCCGAGCTCCTGGAGGTGCTTGCCGGGTGGCAGTGGAGACCCCAGACTTTTAGTCATGGGGACTTTAACTGCCATCTGCCGGCTCGTCGTCGACGGTAGCTCGGGAGTTCCTGGCCTCCATGACGGCCTTGGACCTGACTCAAGTAGTGGATGGCCCCACTCACATCGGGGGAGGCACACTGGACCTGATTTTGTCTCTGGTCAGTGGTTGAGAGATCTGGACTTAAAGGAAATAGTCACTGAACCTTTGTCATGGTCAGATCACTCTCTTCTTCGCCTGGACTTTCTGTCCGCTACCCAACACCGCAGGGGGACGGAACCATTACGGTGGTACCGTCCCTGGCGCCTGATGGACCCAGAGAGGATTCGGACGGAGCTTGGGCCACTTCCTGAGGTCTGGCTCACGGCACGGCAGAGGAACTAGCTGCAGCCTGGGAGCGGGCTGCGGCTGGGGCTTTAGACCGTGTCGTGCCTTTGCGGCCTCTGACCCGGCGCAGATCCCAACCGGCTCCTTGGTTCTCCGAGGCTGAGGGGATGAAACGCGGAGAAGGCGCCTAGAGAGTTCCTGGAGGTCCAGCCGTTCAGAGGCTGATCGGACACTAGTTAGATCCTATACCAGGACCTACCTAGTGGCACTGAGGAAGCGTGGCGTTCCTACGCCTCCTCCCTCATTGCGTCGGCAGATAACCGCCCAGCTGCCCTGTTTCGGGTGACCCGCTCCCTCCTTCACCAGGGGGAGCGGGATGACCCGTTGTGGGGACGTGCTGAGGAGTTTAACGGTTATCTATACGATAAAATCGTTCAGCTTAGGGACGGTCTGGACCAACATTGTGGCGATTCAGGCGGGTATCTGAGGCCGGTCTTGGTGATGTTGTGTGGGATGAGTTTGACCCTGTGACTCCCGAGGACATGGACAGGTTGCTGGGTAGATTGAATGCCACCACGTGTTTACTGGACCCGTGCCCCTCCTGGCTGGTGCTGGCCACTCAGGAGGTGACACGAGGCTGGCTCCAGGGGATTACGAGTGCTTCCTTGTTGGAGGGAGTCTTTCCGGCCGCCTTGAAAGAGGCGGTGGTGAGGCCCCTCCTCAAGCCTTCCCTGGACCCGGCTGTTTTAGGTAATTATCGTCCGGTCTCCAACCTTCGCTTCGCGGCGAAGGTTGTAGAGAGTATGGTGGCATATCAGTTTCCCCTGCACCTGGAGGAAACTGTCTATCTGGACCCGTTCCAGTCCGGCTTCCGACCCGGTTACAGCACTGAGACGGCTTTGGTCGCGTTGGTGGATGATCTCTGGAGGGCCAGGGATGGGGTTATTCCTCTGCCCTGGTCCTATTAGACCTCTCAGCGGCTTTTGATACCATCGACCATGGTATCCTGCTGCGCCGGTTGGAGGGTTGGGAGTGGAGGCACCGTTTATCGGTGGTTCTCCTCTATCTCTCCGACCGGTCGCAGACGGTGTTGACGGGGCAGAGGTCGACCCGCGCGCCTCACTTGTGGTGCCGCGGGGTCGATTCTCTCGCCCTTCTGTTCAACATCTATATGAAGCCGCTGGGTGAGATCATCAGTGGCTTCGTGTGAGGTACCAGCTGTCGCTGATGACACCCAGCTGTACTTTTCCACACCGGCCACCCCAATGAAGCTATCAAGTGCTGTCCCGGTGTCTGGAAGCCGTCGGGTCTGGATGGGGAGAAACAGGCTCAAGCTCAATCCCTCCAAGACGGAGTGGCTGTGGATGCCGGCATCCCGGTACAGTCAGCTGAGTCCGCGGCTGACTGTCGGGAGCGAGTCATTGGCCCCGATGGAAAGGGTGCGTAATTTGGGCGTTCTCCTGGATGCTCGGCTGTCTTTTGAAGATCATTTGACGGCCGTCTCCAGGAGAGCTTTCCACCAGGTTCGCCTGGTGCGCCAGTTGCGCCCCTTTCTAGACCGGGATGCCTTGTGCACAGTCACTCACGCCCTTGTGACGTCTCGTCTGGATTACTGCAATGCTCTCTACATGGGGCTCCCCTTGAAGGGCATCCGGAGGCTGCAGTTGGTCCAGAATGCAGCTGCGCGGGTGATAGAGGGAGCCCCTCGTGGCTCCCGAGTGACACCTATCCTGCGCAGGCTGCACTGGCTACCTGTGGCCTTCCGGGTGCGCTTCAAGGTGTTGGTGAACGTCTTTAAAGCGCTCCATGGCATAGGGCCGGGTTACTTACGGGACCGCCTGCTGGTTGCGAATACCTCTCACCGGGCCGTGCGCTCTCACAGAGAGGGACTCCTCAGGGTGCCGTCGGTAGCGACAGTGTCGTCTGGCGACACCCAGGGGAAGGGCCTTCTCTGTGGGGGCTCCCGCCCTCTGGAACGAGCTCCCCCCAGGACTTCGTCAACTTCCGGACCTCCGAACCTTTCGCCGCGAGCTCAAAACGTACTTATTTATCTGCGCTGGACTGGGTTAGTTTTTTAAGTTATGGGTTTTTAATGGTGATTTTATAGTTTAGGGTTTTATATCGGTCGTCTGACCGTTTTTAGTTTTAAATTGGCCGGTTAAATATTTCATTTTAAATGTATTTTAAATTTATTGTGTACCTATGTGTTTTAATAAGGCTGTACACCGCCCTGAGTCCTTCGGGAGAAGGGCGGTCTAGAAATCTAATTAATAAATAAATAATAAATAAATAAATCTTTCTTGTCTTACATTCATAAAACTAACGGATGAATTTGATCTACTCACTGTCTGTCTTCTTTACTTACCTCAGGATTGTTATGCGGATAAAAGCTTATTGAAAGAAAGATGTAATGAAAATGAACTAAAACTACTCCGGTTAATTGCATTCAGAAAAAGTTTTTGGCTAAAAGCTCTGAAGATGAAATAGAATAGAATATAACTTTATTACAGTCATAGACCAGACATTACTGTTTATAAATATATTAAAAAATAGTACTGACGTTAATAGTGGATAATAACATCCCTGTTAAGAAACTACATGTTCTCAAACAGTTAGGGTCACTCCCTAGTTTACTTGAGTGGAGAGCTGATACATATATGAGTAAATATAATTTTCCAAAAATTGTTAGAGATATCAAAAAAATTTGGCACAAGTTGACAGTTATAATTCTGTAACCATTTTTTTTTCTCTGAAGATGAAAAACAATAGTTGTGTTTAAAGAGAGAAATTGTAAATCGGTGTAACTGAACTGATTTTATTTCAGCAATTCTCTTCTTTGAGAAATCATAAATGATGTAAATTACTTGGACTTCATTTTGTGACTCTGGAGAAAGAGATTATATTTCACAGACTCTAAATGTTTGCTTTCATCAAACTTGTGCATGGGTTATAATCTTAACCAAAAAGTTATAATTGCTAGTGTGCTGCTTTGGGAAATGCTATTATCACCTAAAGCTCAATTTTAATTTTAATGTGTTTGTAGCTCTCCTGCAAATGATTCTTTTTATGGAGTGGTGAAGGATAGGTACCCTGAAATCAGGAGGAAAACGCAGTTTGATGGCACAACTTGACATCAAATGAGATAGTCCAACACTATTCAAATATTTCTTTTAGGATTATAAATCTTAGACTCAAAAGCAATTCTGGATAAATCTGGTTTGAGAATATAGGTAAATATGAAAGACAGCAGTCTTCCTCTGATTCTTATCTGAAGGATTATCTAATTAGGAAATTCTTCTATGTCAGTGCGACTCTTGTGGTGGTTAGGAAATTCTAAAAGTTTAGGTCCATACAGCTTAAAGTTACCAAGTCTGAGAAATGCTGCTGTAAGCAGAACACAATTTTCCTCACAAATCACTATTTTTGATCAGAAGCTGAATTGGGAGAACAATTGAACTGCCAGTCTTACTACTAGACAGAATCTGGTGACAGTCAGTGTTATCTGAGGCACGGGAAGAATGACATAAACTAAGGACCAGTTCTTAGGAAAGTAATTGAAAGATGTTGACCTTTGCTGCAGCAAAGTCAATGATAGTTTTTAATTAATGTTTATCTGCCAGTCTAAAATTCTAGACATGGAACTGATATGCAAAGCATCTTCTTTTAGTTTTCTCAACAGCAGCTGCTTTCCTTTCCCTTTAAAATAAAATGGAAAGAAAGCAATAATTCATTTCTAATGAATATGGAAAAGGGCCACAGTTGGTGAAAAAGTTGATGCAAGTACAGAATTTCCCTATAGATTTTGTTGCTTTAGGTTTAAGAAGTTACCTTCTCCTCCTTCTCCTTCCTCTGTCTTCTTTCCTCCTTCCTCCTTCCTCCTTCTTCCTTCCTCCTCCCTTCTTCCAATATGTTCTTCTTTGAGGCATTTAACAACAGGGGAAAAAACCTAGTTAAAAAAACAACAACCCTCAGCTAGGCTACCAAGTCCTTCCTTGCATGTAGTCAGTAGGCAAAATAACCTGAGTCTGTTCTGGGAATCAGATATTCTTTTCAAGGTCTTTTTAATACAGAGGTTATTATTTTCCCTCTTACATTGTGCTACATATGATCCACTTTCAGTTCTCTGCGCAAAACCCTGTTCTGCACAGAAAGGAAACTACACACAAGCAAAAATTGCATTTGATGATAATTACATATTATAGCAATTGTTTGTGGGTGAATGAATGTGTGTGTGTGTATTTGAAACAGAAACATCATTTTTAAAAAGATGGATTACCTTTTAGTATTTCTATCTGAATCATTGATTGCTTCATTACCTAAAAATAGAGGCAAGATTGTGGGGTATAATAAATGCAACAGCGAGCTATATGCAGACAAGATAATTCTGCTCTGACAAGAGAAAATAAAATACTTTAGAATATGTTCATGTTCTCTTGCTTTCATATTTTTTTTTAAAAAAATCCAACTGAGGGTTTATTAATCTCATAGAAGAATTGGGATAAAATCCAAACTTGCATTTGAATATTAAAGTATATCTGTTATTCCAAAGACAGCAACTGGTAGAGCAGAAGGAATGTATTACAGAAGCAGGAAGGGATTTGAATATCTGAGAACTTAACATTCTCAGGAATCATTGCAGTTCACCATTCTGTAAGCAGATGTTTCCACAATTATTGTATTATTATTATTATTATTATTATTATTATTATTATTATTATTATTATTATTATTATTATTACTTTATTTACACAAAATGACAGTATACACAGCAAACGAGATAACTATGCTGGATTTTGTATCACGGATCACTAGTCGAACACTTCTCAAGCGTTTAGGACTGCGTGATGTATCGATGAATTATGCGAGCAGATCCCAGTAAGGTGGCCTTCTGCAGCTGACCAATTGTGATCTTGTCAGCACCAATTGCTTTTAAGTGCTTGCCTTGGTCTTTAGGCACAGCTCCCAATGTGCCGAGTACAACTTGAACCACCTGCACTGGTTTATGCCAGAGTCTCTACAATTTGATTCTCAAATCTTGATTTCTAGTGAATTTTTCAAGTTGTTTCTCATCAATTCTGCTGTCACCAGGTATAGCAATGTCAACTATCCACACTTTTTTCTTTTCCACAATCGTGATATCCGGGGTATTGTTTTCCAAAACTTTATCAGTCTGAATCCCGCCCACTGAGTGCCGCCTTGACGTGGGGGGGGGGGGGTTAACTGCTCCAATGAAGCTGAGAGCTGTGCTGGTGGTAGTGTAAACTACCAGCAGGTCCAACCATGGCAGAGAGGTCTAGGCCAAGGAGCAGAACTGAGTGCACCCAACAACCCATGCAATTATTCATGGTGAAACACAACCGAACGAAGCCTATACCAGCTCGGTCGTAGCCCGGGTTAACAAGGACCACGTCGGATGTTGGGGAACCTGGGCATCCGTCGACAAGTGGGCTACAGGCCATGGGTCCCATAGCTGAGCAACCAGGGCATGGGCCTGTAGAGCTACTGGAAGCAGAACAACCTCAGAAGCAGCAGAAATACACCATGTCAAAGAACCACAATGTAATGAAATGCTACTACAAAGCAGAACCAGAAAAACGAGGCTATCAAAAAAGGATGTACTACTACTACTACTACTACTACTACTACTACTAATAATAATAATAATAATAATAATAATAATAATAATTATTATTATTATTATTATTATTATTATTATTATTATTATTATTATTATTATTATTATTCACTGCTGTTATTGAAGTGGCCTGATTACAGATGCATATGTACCAAAGAAATTTGCTCTTTAAACCAGTGAAATTTCAACTTTTTAAGCTCTAAAGTGTACAAAGAATGCAGTTATTGTTAGCATATATGAAATGGCTGTCCTTTTACAGCCAAAAAGTGGAAAGACAATGGGAATTAAATATAAAGAAGAAGATGCAAAAAATGAAGCATAGAAATGTTACAATTATATTAGGAATTAATGAAATGGCCTAGTCAGGATTGGAGAAATTGATGATTGGGTGATTTTTCAAGAGGCAACTGGATTTTTTTTTTTCTAATCCAAGAAACAAACCCATCAGGACAAGATTCAGCAGTTCATATCCATTTAAAAGACAAAGGCCACTTTTTTGAAGATAGTAAAGTCCACATTTTGGACAGCGAAGACTACTGGTCAAAGAAGGAAGGGGTCAAAGAGGCCATGTATGTCAAAATTGAACAGCCCTCTCTTAACAGAAGGGGCGGGATCACTGGTGGATTGCTACCGGTTTGCCCCAGATCGGGCAAACTGGTAGCAGCAGCGGCAGGCTCTGCCCACCCGGAAGCTTCTGCACATGCGCAAAAGTGTCGCGTGCATGAGCAAGTTCGCACGCCCACGAGCAAATGGGTAGAGACGGGTTTTGAAACCCGCCCCTGAGAGGGATACTACATCATCTATCTCTGGTTTACAACATAGTCCTTTCAGCAGTTTCAAGAAGGTTCCATACCCATTTGCACCACTCAGATAACCATGAGGACACAGAAAAACCTGTAAGTGGTCTCAACAACTCTCTAAAAGAATGCAAATGACCAGCTGTCTGCCACAAATATAAATCCTTCAATTCCCCACCACCTAGTCATAGCTGAAGAAGCTTCTTGGATGAGAACTGAAATATTTTCAAAGAAAAACAAAAAAGTCCAGTTGCCTCTTGAAAAAGCACCTTTGGGACAACCATGACCTGGATGACTGAGAATCTCCATAGACATTTGGCCTGAACTGAGTAGACCATTTTCTCTTATTTCTTGACAAGTAGATATTTCCAGTCAGTCATCTTTTATAGATCAATGATCAGAATTCTACATATTTCTAAAAGGGATTGCATTTTTATTCTCACTTTGTCTCTTAAATTCCTCAGTAGATGACCTCCCATACAAACAATGGATCAACTTGTCAGCTTCAACAATGCTATTGTGCCATGTGCTTTCAAACAGCAACCAGAAATTTTGCATTTACCTACCATGAGTCATCTGTTGCTAAAAAAACCCAGACAAATTAACAAAAATTCTTTAAATAAACAATCAACTCTCCATTATAGGCATACAAGCTACAAATGTTGAGCCTATTTTTTTCCCCAAAAGCAGAGAAGACAAATGACATTGGAAATTGTCCCTGGTCTCTGAGCAAAAACACATAGTGGTAAAAAATTCATTTATAGAAGAGTTCTTAGAGCTTTGGTTGACACCTTTGAATCAGAGAATTATGCTTGAGATCAAATTATAGAATTGCTCAGTGAAGATACAGTTGCCAAATAATTCAAGAAAGATTCTGAGCTTAACAAAAACAAAACAAAAAATCCTAATATGTATACTGTCAGCTTTGGAAGCCATACTAGGCCGAAGGCTTTGGCACTGCCACTTTCTAATGTGTGGGAAAGTAGGAGGGGTGATGGTGGTAGAAAGGGCTATTAGACATAAAAAACATTCTTCCTGCCAGTCAAGTCAGGCTGAGCCTACATCTGGAGAAGGAGTGGTTGGAGTGATGTCTCAAGATGGGACGGTTGGAGATTGGAGCATGTGATCGGCAGAGGGGTCATGAGGGTGGGGATTTTGGAGTTTGTTTTACTGAGGGAGAAACCCGGATCCCCAGATTCGGATTTCATTCAACTGTGCCAGTTTACCTATGCTAGTAAAAGAACTTTGAAAGATATTTGCTTCAGAGTCTTTTCTGCAGGAGGGGTTTTCTGGAATGCTGATATACACAGGATTACAAGAAGCCTGCCCTTTCCTTTTGCCACTCCAGTTTTGCTGAAATGGAGTCGCAGCTGTACTGAAGGATAGCAGACCCATAAAATGCAGTCATGTCTCCAAGCAAGTAAAAGAAAAAGAACCCTCGTCACTTCCCGCCTGGACTATTGCAATGCTCTCTACATGGGGCTCCCCTTGAAGAGCACCCGGAGGCTCCAGTTAGTCCAGAACGCGGCCGCGCGGGTAATAGAGGGAGCACCGCATTGCTCCCATATAACACCTATCCTGCGCGGCCTACACTGGCTACCGGTAGTCTTCCGGGTGCAAGTCAAGGTTTTGGTTACCATCTTTAAAGTGCTCCATGGCTTAGGACTGGGATACCTTCGAGACCGCCTTCTGCCGCCGATTGCCTCCCAACGACCTGTGCGCTCCCACAGAATGGGCCTCCTCAGGGTGCCGTCGACCAAACAATGCAGGTTGGCGACCCCCAGGGGGAGGGCCTTCTCTGTGGTGGCACCAGCCCTGTGGAACGAGCTTCCTCCGGGATTACTACAACTCCCCGACCTCCGGACCTTCAGACGGGAACTGAAGACTTTATTATTCCAGCGTGCAGGACTAGCCTAAGAATAAAATGTTTTAGTTAAATTTTAATGGGGGTTTTATTGTTTTAGTGATCAGGCCAGGATAATATTTAGTTTTAACTGGGTTTTAATGCTTATTTATTATATTGTTTTTAATATGCCTGTGAACCACCCTGAGTCCTACGGGAGATGGTGCGGTATATAAGTTTGATAAATAAATAAATAAATAAAAAGTGACAGCAAAGCAATGTTATTTTTAAACAGTAAAAATGCATGTAGATATTAAACACGTTGACTCCAAATAATTCCCCCTGTCCATTTTACTTCTGGGTTTTTCCACTGGTATAGAAAAAGTGTTTAATTTGCCAGAAGGGAGAGGAAGGGAGATTGAGAAAACAGATTTCAGGAGTAAGAGTAGTAGATTCAGCACATTGCCCATACTCACCTTAGGGTCTGAAATCATACTATATATGAAGCAGATTTATTACATACTGTTACCTAAAAGAAAAAGAAAAGTAAGATTGTGCTTCAGACAGAAAGTCCAAGTGAATTTGCTGCTCGAGAACAGAGGAACTCAGTGAGCAAGTGATCTTCAGATATATAAGATCTCCTTGGAAGTGATAAATTATCTGTGAGAAAACAGGAATTGAAACGGATAAAGTCTGTTTATATCGAGAAAGATGAGGAAGAAGAGGGAGTTTGAAAATAAATTTAGATTTTAGAATTTTTGTTTGTTGCTGTTTCCAGGATAGATAACTGAAGAGTTCTTGGAGAAACAGTAGATCACTGGAGAGAGAAGAAGAGGGCACAATCTAGAATCATGTATACCTAGTGTAGATTTCTCAGGATCTGAATATTTACTGATCTAGAGCAGATAACTGATATTTCATACGTGCAGTCCAGTTTTAGGTGATGGCCATCTCAAAAGTGTCAGGAAACATTATTAATGATTTGGGGCACTTTTATTCAGAAGAGATGTCAAAGTAGGATTTGAGTGTTACCAATAGCCTCATATTTTTCACCTGATGATATTGATTCATTGATCAGCACATATCACATAAATTGCTGGATTGTGACAGGTGAAAGAATTCTCTTGAAAAAAGGACTGGTTAGCTTCATTCCAATTTATTTTGTTTTATTAGCATATTAGAGGGGAGAGTAATTATTTTTCTCTCTCCCGCTCCTTTTTTTAAACTTTGAATTCAAACAAATGAGCAACATAGAAAGCGTGAATAGCTCACATGAAGCCATCTGCTTGTTCAAATATTGGGGGAAGTATGAAAATGAGATACATTTTTAATGAAACAATGATTTTTTAAAAAAAAAAGTTTGTTCATTTTTCAATATTGACATCTGGACTGGAGAGCTACTTCTGTAATGATCGTCTGAAGTAAATGTAATCTCTCTGTGTAGGAAAGGGTAAGCGTGTGGAGAATTCAGTGCAATGGTTTAATTCTCTCTCTGGACAGTTTTTATTCATTTCCTGTCTTTTTTACCACTTTCTGCAGTGATTATAGAAAGTTATTATGTTGTCATAATGCAAACAAGAAAAAAAAAATGATTTCCCTTCCTTCCATTTAAAAAAAATCTCCATATGTTGAGTAATAATTTCATTTCCTTGCAACATTAAAATCTCTGCTGACACAAAAGAACTCTCCTTAACTGGAACTGTTGTTTCTTTTTAAAAAAAAAAAAAAAACTAATTGAGGTTGACTGGGGTGGAACTAGTACATAATTTTCTTCCTCTTTTTTGCTTTTCTTAACAAAGTCACACCATGACTTTGATTTCAGTAGAAATTTAGGCAAGGGTTTCAAAAGGGAGAAAAATTTTCCAAAATACATTCAAAGCTTGTTTCTGGATTTCAAGTTGCTTCTTCAGCTTCACACCTGGCATCTGGGTGTGGGAAGGGAATGTAGAGCGGGGAAGATCATTATTATACTTAAATATACTTAAATAAATATCATTATTACTTCAGCTTCAATTGCAACAATACACGAGCACACAATAGATTTAAACTTAATGTTAACCGCTTCTATCTTGATTGCAGAAAATATGACTTCAGTAACAGAGTTGTTAATGCCTGGAATGCACTACCTGACTCTGAAGTCTCTTCCCAAAATCCCCAAAGCTTCAACCAAAAACTATCTACTATTGACCTCACCCCATTCCTAAGAGGTCTGTAAGGGGCGTGCATAAGAGTGCAAGCATGCCTACCGTACCTGTCCTAATGTTTCCTTTCATTATATCCAATTCATATAGTTATTACATACTTATGCTTATATATATGCTTATATATTATATAGTTATTTTCATGCTTATGCTTATATATACTGTTGTGACAAAATAAATAAATAAATAAATACAATAGCCATCCTTTTCTTCAGGTTCTCTGTACACCATTCCCTAATCCAGTCCATTCAGTCAGTCCTTCCAGCCTTTTGGCTGTGCTATCCTTCGAGCTTACCTGAATTTTCCAGCTTTCCTACACAATCTGTTCCAGATTTCCTACGTTGCCTGGAAGAACATTTATTAATACAATAAATATTACCAGAACATGATACATCATCCATTTATTCCAAAATAAAGAAAAATAAACACTGCATGTTTCCTTTGTTGTCATTAAAAGAGGCTATGAAACAGTTTCAGTGCCATAGCATCCTCTACTGATAAAGAAAAATGTAATTTCTGCTGCTTCTACTTATTCACTGATTTTGTTGACTGGCTGTCTCCCATTATTTCCGACATATACCAAAGAAACCATCAAAACCACAACCAAACAATAAGAAACCTCCAGATGTGGAAGAGTAAAATAACCAAACATAACAGAGGTGGTATTCAGCAGGTTCTGACATATGCCACATTCATCTCTTAATTTTGTCTCCATGAGTATGTGGATTGTGATTGTCCAAAACTGCTTGCTCAGATCTCCTCTTCATATTCCCTCAATGCCCAGTAATGCCTACATGAAGAGAATTGACTCCTACCATGCCCAAACAATGGCCAAAAAGCATATCTCCTTGTTTTTATCATTTGTACAAATGCTTCATCTAGAACAAATATTTAGGGATATGATCAGAAGAGTCACCAAGCTGAGGTCATATCTTTTAGAAGCTGATGTTACAGGTTTTCAGTTTTGCAGTGTAATGAAATGCTAGAATTACAAATTTGTGACAACTTTTGTGACAACTTTTGAACTCTTCCAAATGTTTGTGCCCATAAGAGCACAAGTGTGCCTACCGTTCCTGTCCTATTGTTTCCTTTCGTTATATCCAATTAATATAGTTATTACATACTCATACTTATATATATGCTTATATATTGTATAGTTATTTCATGCTTATGCTTATATATATTGTGTGACAAAATAAATAAAATAAATAAAAAAATAAATATGGTCAGATCAAGTTGAGTCAGCACACTTTGCAACCTATTGATTAAACCATGTCAATTTATAGGACCGAGAAAATAGGTCATTTTAGTGTAGGTGCCTGACCTTTGGAATGACATCCCTCTAGAGATCCATATTGTTCCAATCCTAATGATTTTCTAGAAATTATTTAAAACCTGGTTGTTCTCTTGGGCTTGGGAGAGAATGTTTGTGGTGTGCGTGTGTGATATTGAGTTAAATTACCAATTCTTTGTGTATGTATGTTTGCGTTATTCCTTTTCTTTTTAATTATAAATATTTTATTCTTTTAATTGATAGGTTATAATCAACAAAAATCTCTCCCGAATTTGACACCTTGTGCCAAGTCGGATAAATGGCGCTCTAGGTGGAGATGCAGTTGATAGGGATAGAGGGAGAGATCTATATGGGATGGGAGTAATTTGACAAAAGCCTGAAGCCAAACTACCTGCTGATACCCACCATTTCTTCATCAGCTTTCATTGTTGCATGATAACATTTGCACAAAGCTTTCTATCACATTCCATCCCTTCTGCATAAGTCTCCTTAGAGAGTCTTGCTCAGAGCACATAATAATTACCTTAACTTAATCTATTACACCAGGAACCTTACAAATTCATTTCCATGGTAGTTTAATGGTCAACTGATGGTAAAGATGTTCGCATCAGAATGATATGTATCTATATCTTCTCATAGGGAGGTTAAGTATGATATTAAAATAGAGTGTGCTTTTCATGTGTTAGTTACCCAGGTGTGTGTGTGTGTGTGTGTGTGTGTAATCATAACCACATTTAATTGCTGAAAAGTAGATACTTTGGTCAAATGACAGATAATGCTCCACAGTTCTCCCCTTAGTGTGCATTATTTTTCTCCATCTGGTGCATTATTTTCCAAGTTTGCGTCATTTGGTTTTTAAATGTTAGCTAACAGCTGGTAGTAAGGTTTTTCTGTTTGTTATTGTGCATGTCCATAGTTCATATTATTTTAAATGTTCTCCGTAGCATTTAGCTTCTGGGGGCTTTTGATTTCTATCTAGATTTTTGTGTATTCTGAAACAAACAAAAATGTTTCTTAAGTAAACTGGTCTACATCCTTTAAACCTCAACGTATTTCCAATAGGTTTTAAGGATGGCTGCTATATGATTTGTTTCTTTTGTTTGGACTCTTGAGCTATTTGTATTTAGCGGAATGGGAAATTTTAATAAAATTAAGGAGATTTTGCTGAAACAAACTAATTCCAAAAAATGCTATGATAACATTCAGAAAAGTTTATAGTTTGTCACTTGTGAGTTTTGCTTACAAATGTTCTCCAGCAATAGGCTGCATTTTTAAGTTTGCTGCTGAAAGCTACAATGTTGGCATCATGACAGCTAACCCCTTAAACGTAGTGATAGTAACTGAACTTGCCCAGAATGTTATGTGAATCTGCTATTTGATTTGGAATTGATGCTTTCCCCAGGCTTAGCCATTTTCCTTTATTGCTAGTTGTGGTTTTTTAATGTTATTAGCCATCTTTAATAACCATCTTACAGCCATCTTCTCTAAGACACTCAGAATTGTTGGTAAATGATCAGGCTTAGAAACTAAAATTATAAATGAACATACAAATAAACTGTATGTTCATCCCTCATATGTCCCATGTTTGGAGGAAATTGATAAATATCAGAGCTGAATGAAAATAGTGCCTCTGCCTCCATAACTTTAGTTTTAAAAGAGATTATTTTAGTTTAAAATAATCCTTGAAATGAGCTGTTTTGTTACCCAGATTTACTCCTTCACATAATTATTATGTGAATAATAATAATATTATAATATAATTATTATCATTAGCCCTTCTAATGTTAGCCATTAACAGACAAACATCTTACAGCTGTCTTAAAAGAACTTCAGATTTTGTATTTTCAATGAAATTCTGAGAGACCTTCCTATCTCTTCGATTGAATCAACAAATCCCACAAAAGTATTTCTTCAATTTTGGAGAAAGTTGGAAGTTAGATAGTGTCAAATCTGAACTATATAACAGATGGATAAGATAATGAGATCCAACTTTGGTAGCTTGTAGGATGTAAGACCTAGCATTGTCATGTTGCATCAACATTTCCTTCTTATGCTTTTGAACTCTGCTTAATAATTGTTTCACCGATTTTGAGTATTGCAATGTAGTATTCTGAATTGATAGTGCTGTCATGTTCAAGGGAATCTATGTGAGTGGCATCATCCCTCTCCCAAAATAACTGTAACCATGAGATTTTCTCCCTGTTGAAACCAGGGTTTGATTTTTTTTCTCCACATGTAAAGCTTTGAGATGTTATTCCATAGAGTGACAGATAATTTCTGAGTCATAATGAGCCAAATTCCTCACCTTAATTCTTGTAGCATGATAACAGCTTTTGGCAATTTTCAACTCTGGAGGTTTTCATCTTTGCTGTCAGCATGCAAAGAACCCATCTTGCACAAATATTCAATATTAAAGGACATAAATAATGTGATCCATAAGCTCCTATACAATGCCAATCTTCACAGCAATTTCCTTTCTAGTGACTTATCAATTATCTTGACTCCATCAGATTTTCTCATGTGAAACTCCTCAGTTGCTGTCTCAGGTCATCCATTCCATTCTTGATTATATACATTACGAGACTTACATTTTTTTGTGATCCAGAAACACATAGTGCTCACATTTCATAGTACATTTCAAGTGGAGGCACTTTAGTCAAAAATTCAACCATGTTATGTTGCTTCAACTATATTGGCAAGTACAGGCTTCCATTTCACAAACAAAAGCGGCACAACCTTTTCTCTGAGCAACTTCCTGCCAACTGAAATGAAAGAACAAATGCTGAAGAACATGTCAGAACTTCTAATGCATCAGTAGCGCCATCTGCTGGCAATTATAACACTGCAGACACTTCCATTCATTCAACCAGATACACTTGTACCAAAGACTGAAGAAAAAGCATTGATGCTGGGGTAATATTAAATGTTGAGCGCTTGACAAAATTAAACAGCTGTTGATTCAAAGCAAAATATAGTTTTGCCTATGATAATTTCAATTCTGTATAAACTGTTATTCTCTTTGCATTTGGTTATCTACATTCCTTTAAACAAATTGAAACCCACAAGAAATAAACAGGAATATATTGAGGTTCTGCTCTCTGCATTGACACGTCTAATCCAAAGTTAAATAGAAACTACATTGCAGCATCCAAACTAATTAAGTTTTGAACAGAGGAGAGGTGTTTAATAAATGCATAACAACACTACAGTTTAGAGAAACTTCACTTTTATTGCTAAAAACTGTTTTAAAACAACCGTCCATTCAACGTTTAAACATATGAAAATAATTACTCTCAAAAGGATTTGAAGCAAAGGAAACCTAAATCCTACTTCTGTTATTCTGATTTTGGACAATTATTAAGGGAAGATCCCTAAACATTAAATTCACTGCCAAATTCTGTTGTTGCAACTTTCAATGTGTAATATTCAGCCACAGGATATCATAGAAGATAAATGTGATGTTGCAACTAATTCCTGCACATCACTCTTGCGTATATAGCAATACCAGCTATTTCCATAGCCTTTCCCATCGTTTGGCACACAGCACATTATATAATTGCAAAAAAGCATTACTGTTGTGTCTTCTTCCTCCCCACCACCCAAAAAAAAAAAAGTCTCTAGTCTCTCCCATCATTTAAGGTTGATTAATGGAAATGTCCTAAAAATGCAGAAATATCTTGTTCCTCTGTTAACAACTCTTCATGTGGAATAGCAACACTGGGGGAAAAATCATATTCTTATCTTAAATGCTAAGGCCATCAGTATCGTTTTGAAAGGTACATCACTGAGTCAGGCTGAGATGTTGATCACAAATTCTGTTCAGATTCTGACCATCACCTAGGCAGCACAAACTGATCAGAGGAATGCTTCATGAGTTTTCATTAAGTATTTTTTTTATAGAAGATGCTTCCGATCAAAGAACATGGAAGATGTGTTTCAAAAATTTAAATCACAGGTTCAGAGCAGAGGGTTCTGAAAGGCAACAATTTAAAAAGCCAACATGCAAAAGGGGGTTCTGCAAATGAAGCACCACCCATTTTTACTGCACAAGTAAAAACACAATCACACAACACAACACATTGCACAAAAATAAATTGCTCAATCGTATGGGCTTTTTTCGATAGCCCCTGGCCCCAACGAACACTTCCCCATGGAGCTATCCCATCCAAATGGTTCGCGTAGAACAGTACTACTTACCTAAAAAGATAATTCAGAAGAGTTAAGCATGGTGGTATTTGAACTTTTTATGACAAAAATCTCCAAAAAACAAAGTCACAGTGTCTAAAAAAGACACAATAAGGGCTTTGAGAGCTTTTTTTCCTTAAGGTATACACTAAACCTCATCTTGGACTCTAAATCAGGAATAAACAACAGATTCCTGCAGGGTTGGTTTGAAAGCTGTATTCTCTGACAGTGGTAGGCTAAGTTGAAACTTAACCATTTTCTTGCATCAATCCTCTTTTTCTTCTTTTCTCTCTTCACCAAATTAGGCTTCTGGGGAACAAAATCCTCCTCTCCTGATGGAGGCCTGGTATCAAAATAGACCAAGTAGGATAAGAATTACATATAGCCTTAGACAATGGTGGAATTCAGCCAGTTCTCTCCGGTTCGGATGAACTGTAGCGGCGACTGCAGGAGGCTCCGCCCGCCCAGACGCAATTTGTTTTTTGTTTTTTAATTACTTTTTTTACAACAAACAAACAAAAAAAAATACATTATTACACCCTTGTGCTATACATAAAAGGAAGATTTGGGTCTTCGGATATATCCTCATGATTGCCAAAATCCACGTTCTCGAGGTACAGGTACTGAAGCGTCCAATGTTCCAAGCGCAAAGTCCACAAATGGTTTCCAAGTCTTCCAGAAAATATCTTCTTTATACACACCACTTCTAATTTTAATATCACATGTCATTTTATCATTTAAAGCTAATTTCCACATTTCAGAATTCCACTCTTCTATTCTAAAAATCACATCTAGTTTCCAATATCTAGCTATTATAATTCTACCTATTATAATCATAATTCTAATCAATTCTTTTTCATATTTTGTTAATTCTAGTTCCTTAATTACCAACAATAATATAGTTTCCACTCTCAATGTTATTACTTTCCCCATCATTTCAAATATCATTTTCTCAATTGTTGCCAAAACTTTTAACCTTATCACAATTATACCACATATGTTCATAAGTCCCCAATTCCATCTCACATCTCCAACATTTTTACTAATTTTTTATCCATTTGTGACAATCTTACTGGAGTCAAATACCATTTCCAAACAACTTTATAATTGTGCTCTTTAATCCTTATAGATAAAGTTCTCATAATTCTACTCTTCCAATTCACATTCCAATCTGACTCTGGTATTTCAATATTAAGATCTTTTTCCCAATTTGTCCTCATCACTCTTTGTAATTTTTCATCAGAATTTATAATCTTATAAACCCTACTAACGAGTCCCTTTAGCCCAATTTCATCTTTCATAATCCGAGATACTAAATATTCAAATTCAGTTTCACATCTATTTATCGAATAATTTTCCTTTAGTTTTTTGTCCATTTTCTATCTGTATTTTTCAAACCAACTTAACCCTAATTTTTCAATAATTTCTTTATTCCTCCTTTCATTTCCCATAACTTTTATCCAATCTCTAATAATTTCTATATTTTCCTCTTTAATCACTTCATTACGCTTTTATATTATTTTTAATTGGCCAAATTCCAGTTGTCTCCCCCAAAAAGATTATATCCGGAATTAAAATTTTAACAAATTTGTTCCACATTTTACTTAATCCCTTTAACCAATAACTTCTACTTACACATTTTAAATTTGCTTTATCTAAAAACCACCTTGATCCAAATTTCTATATCCCTTAACTCTAAATCTCTCCAATAGTTATCTTCACCTTTAAGTATTTTTACCACTATCCGGATACCATACGCACAGTAATAATTAAATAATTTGGGGATTCCTAATCCACCTTCCTTTTGATTTTGATACCACATTTTCTTCACTAATCTAGGTCTTTTGCCACCGTTGCAAAATTTATCCAGTTTTTTCTGATATCCTTCAATATCTTTCTCTGTCAAATTTAGTGGTAGCATCTCGAATAAAAAGTTGAACTTGGGCAGCAACATCATCTTACACATTGCAATTCTACCAAACCAAGACAACTTTAAAATTTTATATTTATCTATCTTCTTCTCAATTTCGTTAATCACCACATCATAATTAAGTTTTTCAATTCTTTAACCTTAAGTGAAAGCACTATACCCAAATATTTCAATGTGTTTTAATCCTTATCCCAAATTGCTCTTGCATATTCTCAGACTCATTACCATTACTATCCATCAATAATTCTGACTTTGACCAATTTACTTTCAATCCTGTCATTTCCTCAAATTCTATCAAATGCTTATATATCTTTTTCAGATCTTTCTCTACATTTTTCAAAATAATTAAAGTATCATCCATACAAATTTATCTTATACCCCTTATATCCTTCTAATTCTTCATCTTTTTCTATCATTTTTGTCAATATTTCCATAGCCAATAAAAATAATGTTGGGGACAGGGGACATCCTTGTCTCGTACCAGCTTCTAATTTTATCTCTTCAGTTAATATTCCATTCACCTTCACTCTTGCACTGCTCTTTTGGTACAATTTTGAAATAACATGTATAAACTTATTACCAAAGCCTAAAGCCTCCACAATTACTTTAATTGTTTCCCATTGTACAGAATCAAAAGCTTTAAAATATCCAATGATACTATACCAATTTTATCACCATTATATTCAGCTACATCTATAATATTTAATACTCTTCTAACAATATCACTCATGTATCTACCCTTCACAAAACCTACTTGATTATAACTTATATATCTATCTATAAATCTATTTAATCTATTACTTATAATAGCAGTAAATATCTTTGCATCCTGATTAATTAAAGAAATGGGCCGATAGGACTCAATCCTTTCTAAATCTTTATCTGGTTTAGGAATTAGGATATCACCGTTCTATTCCATGACGAAGGTACTTCCCACCATGTAATATTCCATTAAATAATTTTTGCAATCTTGGTATTATTAATTCTTTAAATTCTTTATAAAACTCAACAGGTAATCCATCCTCACCTGGAGCTTTCCTAATTTTAATTTTGTATTATTCCATTAATCTCATCTTGTGTTATATCTTCTTCCATCAATTCCTTATATGTTTGATCAATTTTCACCACATACTTTTCTAAATAGCTTTGCAATTTTCCCGATTAATTGGTTTCTTTGAATATAGATTCTGAAAAAATTTCTAACCACTTCACATTTCTCTAATTTTTATAACATCTTATACCTCTATCATCTATCAAAACTCCAATTTCTCTCTTCTCTCTTTTATCTTTCGCCATCTTTGCCAATAATTTAGAATTTCTATTACTAAATTCAAAAATTCCTATTTAAAATCTCAAATTTCTTTTACTAACTCTGTATCTTCTTCTATCATTTTATTTCTTAACATATTAAGCTCCTGAAGAATTTTTTTTCTTTAGTAAGCAAAATTGATTTTCCAATTCTTTAATCTGATTTTTATCTCTTTCCATTTTAATTTTTATAATTTTTATATTTCCTACTTGATAATTTAATACTCTCCTCTAAACACCGCTTTCATCGCATCCCAAACAATTTCAAATTTAACCTCCCGTTATCATTTAATCTCCAACTTTCCTCCAGTTTTTAAGTATCCATTTTTATCCTTTTCATTTTATACAATTTCTCGTCATATCTCCAATAGCTTCTTTTTTCTCAAAATTAAAATCTAAGTCCACCATAACTTCTGCATGATCAGAATCTTTAAAATTCCCACATCTACCTTATCCACATTATTCAACAAATCTTTAGAAAGAAAAATATAATCAATTCTAGAATATGTATTATATATCTTAGAGAAAAAGTGTATACTCTCTCAATTCCTTTAACCTCTCTCCACATCGACCACGCCGTTTGAAGCATCCACATATTTAAAATCCCCATTTTATTTGCTCCTCCACAGCGGGTGGGATTAGTACTATCTATTTTATCTCTGATTAAATTAAAATCCCCAGCCACAATTACTTTCCTACACTTTCATTCTCCAAAATTTTTGTTATTTTTTCAAGAAATTCTCTTTGTTTTTCATTCGGTAAATATAAATTAACAAGTGTCACTTTTTCCTCATTAAGATTTCCAACAATTATTACATATCTTCCATCTTCATCCAAAATTACCTTATGTTTTTCAAAGTACACCCTATCTGATATCAGTGTTGCAACTCCTCTAGCTTTTGAAGTTCCAAATGCTTTTTCATATATTTGCATACCTTTTATATACATTCTATTTGAATCTTCAGATTTCTGATGGGTTTCTTGTAAAAATAAAATGTCTGGCAAATCCCTTTTAATCTTAAACTCCAATCTTCTTCTTTTTATCTTGTTTCCCGTACCCTTCACATTCCATGACATTATTTTTATAACTCCCATTTAAAATATAATTTTTTTAATCCTATCCCCGCATCTTCCTTTCTGTGCCCACCACCCGACATTAAACTACCATATTTAACATATAAACAACAATAAGAAAACAGAAAAAAAACAAAAAACAAAACAAACAATAAAGTACAAACAATCTTCTTCCCCCACATCCTCATCGATTTCGCCTATAAAGAGAATGGGGAGAGGGACGTGCCAATGCCTGGGCCACTTCTTTCGGGCTGTCTATTTAAATTCATCACTCAAAAAAGATAGCGATGACCCGCATTCAGCTTCAGATTTTCCAAGACTCTTATCTGCTTCTTCTCTTACTGTATCCTCACGACTCTTCTTCTGTTCAACCAACACAGGTGATATTTCTTTCCTCTTTAACCCTTTGAGTCTTGCCTCCAATAGCCCCTTTTTCTTCTTCTGGGATTGATGTTTCCGTATGTTCCACCCATCTGAAGCATTTGATCTTTTATCTCCATTAAATCCTCCATCTCAATCAGTCCAAGCTCCCGTAAATATAATAATGCATCTATATCTGGGGTGATTGTACGCATCCTTCCTTTATAAAAAAATTTCAATTGTTGTGGTGGCCTCCAATTGTATTTAATTCCATTATCCCTCAAAACTTTTGTGATTGGTTTTAAAAAAAATCTCCATGCCCTTTCTTCTCTTGATATATCCGGGAAGACTTGAATAGTCTTCCCTTCAAACTTCAAAGTATCTCCCAACTCTCTTACCTTGGCCATAACTTCCAACTTATCACCAAGATTTGCGAACCTGACAAGCACATTCCTGTTAGAACCATTTTGCCTTCTATATCCAATTCTAAAAACACTGGCCAGACGCAATTTGTGAGCACTGCCCATGCACAGAAGAGGTGGGTGCGAGAGAAGCAAGCGCACACACATGCTCACATTTGCAAACCAGTAAGAGTTAAGCATGGTGGTATTTGAACTTTTTATGACAAAAATCTCCAAAAAACAAAGTCACAGTGTCTAAAAAAGACACAATAAGGGCTTTGAGAGCTTTTTTTCCTTAAGGTATACACTAAACCTCATCTTGGACTCTAAATCAGGAATAAACAACAGATTCCTGCAGGGTTGGTTTGAAAGCTGTATTCTCTGACAGTGGTAGGCTAAGTTGAAACTTAACCATTTTCTTGCATCAATCCTCTTTTTCTTCTTTTCTCTCTTCACCAAATTAGGCTTCTGGGGAACAAAATCCTCCTCTCCTGATGGAGGCCTGGTATCAAAATAGACCAAGTAGGATAAGAATTACATATAGCCTTAGACAATGGTGGGATTCAGCCAGTTCTCTCCGGTTCGGATGAACTGTAGCGGCGACTGCAGGAGGCTCCGCCCGCCCAGACGCAATTTGTGAGCACTGCCCATGCACAGAAGAGGTGGGTGCGAGAGAAGCAAGCGCACACACATGCTCACATTTGCAAACCAGTAGGGAAGGTAAGTGAATCCCACCTCTGGCCCTAGAGCTGAAGATTGCCTGCCTCTGTGATATACGTTAAGTGTATTTAAACAAATACAGTTGGCAACACAGACCTTTGAATAAATTAATATAAAGTCAGTCATGTGGGTAATGTTCTAATTTAATTTCCTTCCAGATGTGCTAACTTCCTATTTGTTCAAATAATTTCATGTTTATGGTTTTTTTTGTAAATGTTAATTTTCTACTTGTCGATTTAATTAGAATTATTATTATTTATTTATTTATACATCTAAAATAGTGCATTTGATTTTACCACTTTAACTCTGCTCCCTCTTACACGTTCCTCAAGAATAAATTTCAACTGAATAACAAAGGAATCAGTTATGAATCTATTTCCATATTGATAGTCACATAGCAGAGATGATTCAGTTCCTATTGGCACAACCAATGTGAATTGTTTCTAAAAATAATGGGAAAAATCACAGTCTATATTCAGACAAACACTGAGAATACAAAATATTACAGTTATAATAGCTTTAATGCTTCATATTTTTTGGGGTGTGTGTGTGTAAAAAAATAACATTCTGACAAAAACTTTAAATATAAGGAAGCTCTTGGGTATAAAGTGCTCGTGTGTGCATCATTTGGGGTGTCCAGTTGTGACGTTTGTTTAGATTGCCCTGAGAAACATTTTTGGACAAGTAGAAATGAATGAAAGAAGACTGGAATATATATTATGGCTTTTGCGTTTTGAAACTTAACTGCAGAGTTACACAAACAAAAATCAGGATTTTTGTGAATCTATTGGAGTGCTGCCATGCCACCCGCAGAGCACCAGATGTCCCACTTAACTTCTTTAGATAAGCTGGCAAGAAAATCAGTAGGGGACAGTCAAGCTGTTGATTCTGTGTGGGTGCACAATATTCCACTTGATATGTTTTACTCCTCAGAGGTTCAATTATATCTATTTACATGACTTGTAGATAATGTACATTTGGAAAAAAAACAACAACAACCCACCAACATCCCTCATGTAATCTTATCTCATAAGCTAAGACCAGAAGAATTGCCCATTCTTGTTAGCTTTTTATAACAAACAAACCCGCAATTCATGGAAATTACTTGAATTTTGAGCGTTTGCTCTACTAATCTAAAATTATTTGCGTCAGCATGATATACAATCATCCTCCAACAGAAACCCCTGAATGGAAAACAAAGTTGAACAGGAAATTATACTCTCTGAAGAAGTAAAATAAGACTGATACAGCTTGACTACTTCCATTGCTTTATTCTCAATGGCTCTAAGAAATCTCTTTAAAAAAACCCTCCCTTTTTTTTTCTTTTTTATTGTTTGTACTGTACTTGGTGTCCAAATAACTTATATTATATGGTGGATGTATAAACATGGTAATAATATCAGTAAAATAAGGTATAAATGCAGCCCCCAATCTACTACTCTACAGGTTATTAATCTTGGCTTTCTACAATTGAACGTGTCCAGAAATATTTTACAAGAAGAGTTCTCCATTCCTCTGTAAACAACAAAATACCTTATCCCACTAGACTTAAAATCCTAGGCTTAGAAAACTTGGAACTCCGTCGCCTTCGACAAGACCTAAGTTTAACTCATAGAATCATCTATTGTAATGTCCTTCCTGTTAAAGACTACTTCAGCTTTAATTGCAATAATACAAGAGCAACCAATAGATTTAAACTTAATGTCAACCGCTTTAATCTAGATTGCAGAAAATATGACTTATGTAACAGAATCATCAGTGCTTGGAACACTTTACCTGACTCTGTGGTCTCTTCCCATAATCCTAAAAGCTTTATTCTAAAACTCTCTACTATTGACCTCATCCAATTCCTAAGAGGACCATAAGGGGCGTGCATAAGCGCACAAACGTGTCTACCGTTCCTGTCCTATTGTTTTTCTTTTCTTCTTCCTATATATATATATATATATGCTTATACCTCCTTGTATTTACTCATATATATGTTTATATACTATATAACCTTTCTGTATGATACTTACATATATTGTTGTGACAAAATAAATAAATAAATAAATAAAATAATAAAAATAAAATTTATGAGACATTCGTTTGAAAACTTGCTCTGTCTCAAGCAACCTTGGCTATTGCTACTACTATGTAATAAATACATGTTTTCATCGTTATTATAAACAACATAACACTAAAATACTTTCTAATGTTCTTCAAACAATTCATATAAACTGAAAACCCTGTTCAGACATTATAAGTGTTGCTAATACAGAGTCCTAATTTGTATGAAACCTTCTGTGGTACAAAGACTCACCTCCTAGAGACTTTTATGCTTACATTTGCAGCAGCCAATATCATTTGAATTATGATGGGAAAGTAGGTTCATTAAGAGTGCTCAGATTCCAGCAACCTGTAATGTATCTCTATCAAACAGAGTAGATAGATATAACAATATGTTGCTAAAATTGAGGTCTCAAGGAGTGAATTCTATATATATAACAGCTATATTGTATCAACTTGCAATAAAATTAATTGATTGATTCCACAGTTAATGCAAGTTATTAATATAGAATAAAATTGGTTGGCAGAGAGTTAATATGGCTGTTGGTTTGAGCTCCGAACTTGGCAATTTGGTCCCAAATGTTTCATCACCATTCGAGGAGATATCGTCAGTGTGTTTTGAATTGTGCTTGTCTGTCAGAACACAGGACTTTAAAAACCTTTTTATGAGATGCAAATTAGTCTGAATATTGTTTGTTCAGTTGTTTCTGAGTCATGGTTTGATTTCGGACTCTTTGATTGGCTGGCTGTTGTTATTGAGACATGGTCCAATTTCTTGTGAGCCAATGAGTTATAATTTTGTTGCTGCGTAGTGAAGTGCCTGTTTGTTCATTTTAAATACTACCTTCAGGATCATGGCTGATGTAGTTCTTTCATTCTTAGTGATTGGTACATTAGGTTGATGTCAATGTGTCTGTTTATTAACTTATTTGTGGAAAACCAGTCTTCAAGAAATTTTCTTTCTCTTGATTTTGCCTGGGTTAGAGAGAGTTAATATATCATAACAGAGGTAAGGAAAGACACCTAAAAAAATAGTGTTTTATTGTAGATAGGTGGTGGTTAGGTAAAATAGGTTGATATCTAAGCAAAGATTAAGAAATTTAAGTTGGTGTGATTCACACAAACAAACAAGCCACTGATGATTTGGGAGTTATGAAAAAGCTCCTATGGAAAAGCTTTCATGGTCCTCAAATTCTGTCGGGGGGTGGGGGGGGGGCAATTTTTCATTATGTTGCCAACCATAGGCCAATATTTTTTCAATCTTCAGAAGATCTTTTGTTACCAGCTAGTTATAGACTCAATGTAGTTACAGGCTCAAGTATTAAAATACTTGGGAACAACTATGTATATAGGATAGTATCTATTTTGTGAAAGAAATTTAATTTAGTAGCATGGGATTTTGAAAAGAATGTTTTTGTAATATTTGAAGTTAATTTTTAGATACTTAGTGCAAATCCTCACACTACATAAAGACAGGATGCAGATCTATTGCATTCCTTTTGAACAATGTAAAAATAAATACCATAAAACCACTTTTCTATTCAAGTAGATATAGCAACTATAACAAAAGGAAGTACCAAAAAGTAAGGGAAAATAAATCCAAAATCCACTTGGATTATATATGAAAGATCTACTCTCAATGAACTTCCCTGAATCAAGGGTGCAAACCATTAAACAGAATCCAATAAAAAAAATTAAAGTGCTTAGAAGTGTATAAGAAGCATATACTTTTATATTACAAAAGCATATACATCAAATAAATTTGTTCATCAGAAGATATCGAGAAACCATAGGATGTTTTTCAGATATCTACACTCTGGGAGGGAACAAAAAAAGACTTCTCCATTAGTAAGGTAACCAGGTCAACATTCCACATCTATATTGTGCAATCCAGCTGCAGTTGAAAAATAATTAAAGGACATACTGTAGCAGCAACATCCAGAAAGAGGGGTCAAAAAGTCAAGACAGTGATTGTAACAAAGAAAGTCCTATATATTTTTTTCCTTTCCAAAGGTGCACTAATGTCACTGGAATGACTTTGACAGA
Organism: Ahaetulla prasina; assembly: GCF_028640845.1. Lineage (NCBI taxonomy): Eukaryota > Metazoa > Chordata > Lepidosauria > Squamata > Colubridae > Ahaetulla > Ahaetulla prasina. Next base: position 90,043,754 of record NC_080541.1, on the reverse strand, counting down.
AGTAAAGAAGTTCTAACTTGGCTGCCAAAATTCTGCCTGCAAAGATCAGTAACTGAAAGTTAGAAGCAAGAGGGAAATAGAAACCGCTGAAGAAAGTAAGTAGGCTGAGATAAGGAGAAAATAAACTATTGCCAATCCTACAAGGTGGTGGACTAGGCTAAGAAATCAGTGCCATGTAGGTCAAAACTATGTTTATTGTAACAGCTCTAACAACAGAATCTTGTAAGTCTGAATGTGTTTGCCCCTCTCTCCTTTGATCTTTCCCTGAATTAGGGAGGGGCTATCTTAGATGTTTATTTGAGTTACTTGCAAAGTAGGTACTTTTGAGTTACCTACTTTACTTTAGGTTAGGGTTAGACTTGGCAAGCAAATTGGCTCTGGAAGGCTAAATGCCAAAGCTCACTGCAACTACATAGCAAAAAAGGCTCTAAGACTTGTAAACCTAATTTTACGCAGCTTCTTTTCCAAAAACTCTACACTACTAACTAGAGGATACAAAACATTTGCCAGACCTATTCTTGAATACAGCTCATCCGTCTGAAACCCATACCACATCTCTGACATTAATACAATTGAACGCGTCCAAAAATATTTTACTAGAAGAGTTCTTCGCTCCTCCGAAAACAACAAAATACCTTATACCACCAGGCTTGAAATCCTGGGATTAGAAAACTTAGAACTCCGCCGACTTCGACATGACTTGTGTTTAACACACAAAATAATCTATTGCAATATCCTTCCTGTAAAAGACTACTTCAGCTTCAATCGCAATAATACAAGAGCAAACAATAGAGTCAAACTTAATGTCAACCGCTTCAAACTTGATTGCAGAAAATATGACTTCTGTAACAGAGTTGTTAACACTTGGAACTCATTACCTGACTCCATAGTCTCTACTCAAAATCCCAAAATCTTCAACCAAAAACTGTCTACTATTGACCTCACTCCATTCCTAAAAGGACTATAAGGGGCGTGCATAAGAGCACAAAAGTGCCTACTGTTCCTGTCCTATTGTTCCCTTTATTATATCAAATTAATATAGCTGTTGCATACTTTTACTTATATATTTATATTTTTCTTTTATGATGTATTGTTTTTTATCTATGACGATGCTTGTGTATACTGTTGTGACAAATGAAATAAATAAATAAAAAAAAGAGCCAGTGGGTGGATAACTAAATTAGATAAAATGGGCCAAAATGGGGAATATTCAATCCAGAAAGAAGAATCAAGCAGCCAGGCAAAAGAGAGTGAGAAAAGTCATGGGGGACATTTTGCAAGGGGTGGGTGGGTTGAGATTTGGTTTGTTTATGTAAATGCAAACTATGCAGGGGTGAAATCCAGCAGGTTCTGACAGGTTCTGGAGAACCAGTAGCGGAAATTTTGAGCAGTTTGGAGAACCAGAAAATGCCACTCTGGCTGGCCCTAGAGGGGGAAGGGAATGGGGATTTTGCAATATCCTTCCCTCAGGAGTGGGATGGGAATGGAGATTTTGCAGTATCCTTCCCTTGCCCTGCCCACCAAGCCACACCACACCCACCAAGCCACGGCCACAGAACCGGTAGTAAAAAAATTTGGATTTCCCCACTGATACTATGCCTATGAAATATACTGTACTGTAAGGAGTGTGTGTGTTTTGTAATAAAAAAAGATAACAATATCCGTGTCACAATTAGCATAATACACAAGGCTAATTCAGTACGCCTGGAATATATCCCCATATGGTAGCTTAGCAAATCTTAATAATAATCCTACACCTTGAAATAGGAATCCAAGCTTTAAATTTGTTTCACTCTACTAGAAATCATTTTCCAGAATTAATAATAATAATAATAATTTAATTTTTATACCGCCCTTCTCCCAAAGGACTCAGGGCGGTTCACAGCCAGATAAAAACCAACAATAAATAGATACAATACAAATAAAAACACTGATAAAAAATTATTAAATTTGGCCCCTAAATTAAAATACATAAAACCATAAAACCCCATTTAAAATTACAAATAATAGTACTAATTCTATGCCAGTCCTGCGCGGAAGAAGAATAAATTGTTGAGCTTTGCAACTTTGCTGCCAAATATGAAGAAATGATCCCAACTGCTCACTATTTTTTAGCATTTTGATAAAGACCAGGTTCCTTTAAAGAAAAAGAAAAAAAATGGCTGAAATTGTACAATTGTCAGAAATCTCAGTTCTTGAGTTTCATGCACAGATACCAAAATCTTGTTTTTTCTGAGGTGAGATTTGCAAGAGTACTGAAATGTATGAGAGCGGTCTCATAAGCTAATATTTTTTGTATTTATTTATTATGAAAATAATACAAAGCCAATAATTTTCATGCTCGATGAAACCGATTTGAACATAATGATAAAATACTTCAATTTTTGTTTATTATTTATTTATCACATTTTTAAATTCCCCATCTCCCTCACAGAGGGAGGTTCCACACACATATTTTAGTGGTACTATGGCACCCAGGAATACAACATGTCAACATCTCTTAGTTGTTAACCATGTGAGAAAAGGATGGAGTTTCATACTGTATAGACATGTCACAAAAGGAATGCTTTATGTTTAACTACCAGTAGCATGTTTAACTATCTTTCATGGTTAGGATATATCAATTTGGTTGCTTTGGCAGCTGAGCTGGATTTTCCTTACAAACCACCCTTGTTTTAACCTTTCCCATCCCCCTTCCTTTAGTCCGGTTGAAAATCAAAGAGCTAGTATTTTTGCTATGGTGGGAGATAAAACATACTGTACTTGCAGATGTATAGAGAGGGAATCAAAGTGTTGTATGAATGGCCAAAGAGGAAATATACCTGTAACAGTAATTCACATATATGTTCAATTTTAATCTGTACTAAATGGATAACAGAATATGATCAGCCATCTTTAGTCAGATTCTTTTCTTTTTTTCCTTTGTCCTCAATGAGAATACAATGGTGACCATACACAATTACCCAAAATTAAGTCCTACAGAACATAATGAGTCTTAATTTTGAGAAAGACATATCGGTTTACTCAGTCTCATTTTCATTTGTTATTTTAATATTAATACTTTGGATTCAGTCTATTGATTTATAGTCTTTCATGATATCAGCAATGTTTCCTTTTGTGACATGTTTATACAATATGAAGCTTGATCCTTTTCTCACATGTTTAAACAGTATGAAGCTCGACTTAATCACACAAAACCAGCGTGAAGACTTTAATATTCAATTTGGACGTAAAGAAAATGCACCAAAGAAGTACCATTTCAAGTCATTAAATCCATCAATTTTGAAAGTCCTGTTCAATATTTATTCCAGTTTACATTTCTAGTTTTTATAGTGAGTTTTCTTGTCACTGTAACATGCTGAGTTGATGGAAAAGTGTCTTTTTTCTATAGTAATCCCCCAGCGTTTTTGACGTTTTATAAAGCATCTGGTGCTAACATTCTATAAAAGTGAAGTTATTTTGTGTTCCAATACCAAAGATGCTGTTTTGATTACCATTTATATAGCAATCTTATATATAATGTGCTTTAAAATTCTTAGTTCATTTTCTCACAAACATTTCTTAAAGGAAGGTTATTTATTTATGAATAAATATCATCAAGAGAAATCAAAGTCTAGGACAGGACTTGAGTTTTTGAAACTGTTGGCTGTATCCAAGACATCACCCATTGTTGCTATCTATTCATTTTATACTTTTGTATGTTAATCCATTGTATCCTATTGAGACCACATAGACTGTCCATGTATAAAAAGGACATCATAAGGCAAACAAAGAAATGTTACTGTGCTTGAAAACTCTTTGTAATACTTAGGGCTTTTCTACCATTCACCTTGGTTGGTGGATTCCCCTGCCTCTATATAACTTGAACTATGCTGGGAATACAAGCACCAAATGCTTTCATTTCTAGAATGGGTTTTTGAGTACAGAATTCTTTTAGTCTGCCTCCTGTGCCTAAGGGGCTCATGACAATATATAGCATATGCATATTAAGCTAGTCTCAAATGGTAACATAAATGTCCTTTAAGTCAGGGGTTAAATCTACTTACCTTTCTTACCGATTTGGAAGTGCGCATAGACACCCTCTGCGCATGCGTAAAACCTTTCTGCGCATTTGCAGAGGGTACAAAACACATTACTTCCTGGTTAAAACCAGGAAGTAATCACAGCCAGGTGGGTGGGTGGAGCCTCGCACTGCAATTGCTACCCGTTCTCCGAACCGCCAGCCAAGATCGCTACCGGATCGAGTGATCCGGTCCGAACTTGGAACATTTCACCCCAGCTTTAAGTGGAGCTATGTACAAGTGAGTTCATATGCAATAGTTTGTCACTGTGTTATAGGATATTTTTTATAAGTTACTAGTCTAGCTATAACCCTGAGATTCTTGGTGTCTCCCATATAAGTATTAATCAGACCCAGTCTTGATTAGCTTTTGAGATCAGCTAGGTACTGCCACTCAGGCAAGCATGCATACAGACATAGCGATTATTCAGAGACTAAATATTCTTTATTGTATTCATGATTAAAGCCATTTTTGATACACAATTCCACTACTGGATTTATTTATTAGATGGAAATATTAAAAGAAAGTTGTTTTTTTGTTGTTGTTTTACATTCTGAGAGGAAATAACAGGATCACAATGCAAACATAGGCTAATTTCAAAAATTTCATGCAGATAGGTGTAGTGAGTAGAAAGGGAGAAATGGTCAGACATGCACTAACAAAATAATTTCTGGTGCAGCTCCATGTTTTCCCATAATAATATGATAATAGTAATGATTCTTCACAGTTCCTAATTTGCTGTAAGAAGAAAATAGTAAGAAGAAACAACTTTAGGTCAAAGGTGAGTCTCTGGTTCCTGCTACAGAACATGCAGTAGTGATGTGTCCTCTCTTTATCAAAGTAACATTGGGTCTTTGTTGAAGGCAGAATGAAAGAGATAAATAAAAGCTGTGTGAGACTGCCTGGAGAAATGTTAATTTTTCACATGTTTGATTGTTGATAATGACCTCTTTTCCAAAGTTCAAAGTGCCTCCTAGTTTCTCAGAACCATTCTTTCTGACTCATAAATCCCAGAATACTCTGAGTCGTTAATCACCATTTCAAATGCTACATTATGTCTGAATAAGGAGAAGTACTTCATCATTTGAAATGATTGATTACAAATAAAAGAAGCAGGTGCCTACTAATGGCAAAAGAGCTTGACAGATAAATCTTTAAGTAAAATCACCAGGAAAAAAAAGATACAAAGAGGAGGGGGGATGTCAGACTTATATCAAGCTCTAACAAAGTATGAACCTAGTTTAATGTTCTCAAGCTATTTGTCAAGCTATTTTTGGATATGAGTTTTTAACTTCTATTTATGAGATTTCCTTTATTATATCACCTTACATTCCAGTTGGCCAAGCTATATGTAATCTAGTTCTTCTCCAGACACACACACACACACACACACACACACATACATAATTTGGTGAATGTATTAAATACAACCTTGAACAGCATGTTAAATGTGGTTGGCAGGCTTTCGCCAATCTAAGCATAATTGCCAACAACTTCCCCTATGCCTGAAAAGAAAAGTTTTAGATCAGTGTGTGCTTCCTGTTCTAACATATGCCGGTGAAACATGGACACTAACCTCACAATCGATACAAAAACTATGAGTGACACAAAAAGCCATGGAAAGATACATGTTCAGCATTACAAAACAAGATAGAAAGACCTACACATGGATTAGAGAACAAACAAAAGTATACGATGTCATCAAGAGAGTAAAAGAATTGAAATGGAAATGGACTGGTTACATAGCAAGAAGAACAGATGGCAGGTGGACCAAGACAATCGCAGAACAGATCCCACTTGATTAAAAAACATCAATGAAAAAGGCACTAATTAGTTTTCCTGTGGCATAATGTCCTTGGTTGGTAACACCAATAACTTTTGTTGCAAAAAGTTTTACATTTCTTGCATCCCTTCTATTTGCATCTTTCATGATAGTGATAGATAAAGCATGAAGTCAAATGTAAACATGCCAATGGAATCCCAGCAAATAGGTTACATTACATTGCACTCCCAACTGTTCCAAAAGAATTTCGATTTTTGCCTCATGGTCAATATTGGTACAGTTACTTTTTTTTTTGTAGCTAATTTCTGTTATTTCTTTTTTAAATTTCCCCCTGTTCATACTATTTACAATTTCTCAGCAAATGCATGTAACTCAAAAAAAAAAATATGTATCCATCTGTAGACTGCAGCTCTTACAAACACAAAAACCAAACAAAAACATATGCCTCGAGACATGTGTTAGCTTTTTAAAATGCCACAAGATGCTTTGGTGCTTCTAATGCAATAGACTGTCAAGATGTATAAAATTCTGGTGCTCTTTTCAGTAAAAGCAGTTCAAAATGGCAGCATTGTTAATTTTAAAATGGTTATAAGAGAGGTGACCTAGATCATGATATGAGGTAAGTGCATAGATGCAATCTCTGTAGAGGTGGGAATCAACTTTTTTAACATAGCATGAAGCAATGTTTTAGGGGTAAATACTGCCATATTTTCATGGGCAATTTTGTAGTTAATCTTTCAGACAGATACAGAAGAGAATGGATCAAGGCACAAGGAACTTCATATCAGAGATCAATAATAGAATAATGAACGTTTTCCCTTGATACCAAATTATTTGGATTGCATTACATCTCTCAGAATGCATCTAAAAAGGGATTAAATGACTACATTTTTGAGAAAACAGTCAGGAACAGATATGACACTTACGTACCCGTGAACAAAAACAGAGGCAAAGGAACAAGCCATTTGTGTGATGATATCACTTAAATGTTGTCAATTTATGCTAATATCTAATATCATGATACAAGTATTTAACTGTGGCATTTGTGTGATGATGTCACCACATACATACCATCCTCTTGGCATCAGATATGCATGTGGTTGTTACAGACTCTGCTGAATCTATTTTAAATTATGGGAAACTGTTCCTAGATCTGATGATCCATAATTGTTATATCTTACTTTTTTATCATTACCTAATGGTAAGGACATGGGAAAGGAGTAATACCTTTCCCTCATACCCTGAATTTGCTCTTCAATTTTTCCCCCCTCTTATTTAATGAAAACAAATTTCACTAAATATATGTATCATTCTACCACAGAGCTGGATAAATGATGTATGAAGGTAGTCACAGGAGCAAAACAGAACAGAAGAGCTGAAGTCTGAGAGCTTTCATTGAAGGCTCTTGCCTCATTTATAATTATGTTTATATAGTTATTTTTCCACAGATTTATTTGTGGAGCAAGACTTCTAAGGAAAAGTCTTCCAAGGGGAAGTCTCCATACACTCCTCCACTCATCACCAATCACTTACTTACCTTTCAAAGTTCTCCAGAATTCAGCAGGATAAGGTAGGAAAGGAGGTTAGGTTGCTCTGTTTCTGCGCTATGTTGCACAATTCCACAAGTGGCCATCTTTTTTTCTTTTTTGAACAAAAATAAGTGAAATTCTTGGTTTTCCTTTACTCGGGAGATGTTAGCCTTAGTGCACTAACACTGGGGGAGCTAAGGTTCACATTAGCAAGGCAGAAAAATCTTCTTGATTTTCCTTTCCTCATTAGACAGTAGCCTTAGCTCCCACAAAATTAGCATCCATCAATGAAAGGAAAACTAAAAGTGTTATTTTTTATTCAGAAAAATATGGGAGGAGGGAGAAAGGAGAGCCAAGTAACTATTGGAACTAGAGGAGTGAGATACACAGCATGAGGTTTTTCAGAGGGTGGGGGAAGCCTGAGGCAGGTGGGCTTGTGCCTGCACTAGGCACCCTATGGTCCGTCCCACCCCTGAGGCTTCACTGAATGACCCACACATTCTTTGAACAATTCACTAGGGGAAGCAGGGATGGGGAATTGTTGGGTAAAAAACTTTCACTTAATGGCCATCATGACATGTGACCATAATATGCCGGTTTGATTATGGTCAGATCTTGAACACTATATGTAATTCAAAAACTATCTGTAATTCTTTGTTGCCTTCTAGCCAGTATTCATATATTTTAGCCTAGATTTTATAGCCCTGCATATATTAGCCTCAGGCAGTCTTCATAATTCAGAATCATTCCCTGTCAGCCATGTTCTGTGCCACTAGAAGAAAGGACTATCAGACTCAAGTAGTAGTGCAAAAAATAAGGTGGGTTTTTTAAAAAAAAATTTATTTGCATTTATATCCCGCCCTTCTCCGAAGACTCAGGGCGGCTTACACTATGTTAAGCAATAGTCTTCATCCATTTGTATATTATATACAAAGTCAACTTATTGCCCCCAACAATCTGGGTCCTCATTTTACCTACCTTATAAAGGATGGAAGGCTGAGTCAACCTTGGGCTTGGTGGGACTTGAACCTGCAGTAATTGCAAGCAGCTGTGTTAATAACAGACTGTCTTAGAAGTCTGAGCCATCAGAGGTTCTAGCTGTAGTTCTTGTTGAACCTTTTCCTTTTCCTTTCTACCTACAGTTAAGAGGGAGAATTAAACAGGATAAAAAAGGGTGTGAGAGTGAATAAGATTTATACCTTTTCAATTTTATCTACAGTGGCTTCAATCTTGATCTATTTTTTTTTTCACTTTTCAGCCTAAAATACTGCCAAACTCTACTATTTTTTAGGTTAAAAAATGACATTATTATTTATTAAATTTATTGGCCACCTATCTCACCTCAGGTCAACATGATTCCTAGCCACCTTGTTCACCCAATGGTTGTCTGCAACTGGAGATTTATTTTGGAATAGCAGCAGACTGGAATAGTTTTAAACCTATGAATTTTAATCTTACAGACTGAATAAGTACATATTTAAGGGCTTCTCACATAAAGTGTTCCCATGTTTCTCTTTAATGCTGTTGTCAGGCTTGGAAGCCACTGTTATTTATCATATTACACTAATATTCACTGAATTTTCCTTCACAGGAATAGAAGATATAACCCTCTGTTTTGCAGTTATGTTAAACAGAAATAGATGATTATGATGATGATGATACCACCTACAAAGCTGAAGAAAGACCAGAGAAAACTGTTTTGTTGATTGAAAAGGCAGAAGCAGAAGTTGAAGCAACAGCTAAAATAGATGCTACATTCTGTTTCAGATGCTGGATATCAAAATGGAAGGAACTGTCTTCCCTCTCCTCTTATGTTCTCAGTCCAGTGATCCTAAATTCATTTTTCACCTCCTGATCTTCAGAAAAAGCACCTGTGCTACAGGAATAATTGCAAATTGTAATATCTCCTTTCTTAAAGTCAAAGCTGCAAATATTTTACTGTCAGAGGTTGACAACAAATTTGTCCATCTGAAAAGCTTTTTCTGTATAACAAACCAACACCTGTGGTGCGTGTGATTGTTTTATTTGCAATGCCCAAATGTCAGCAACTAAAAGTGATAGCTTATAGCTGAAGAGAGCAAAGTCTAGGAGGGTGTCTGGCGAAATATTCTCAAGTTAGGCATGTTGGGGTAAATAAGACAGGGACTTTGCCACTGTTTGCCCTTGCTTTTCATATACCAGCCTTCTTGTATCTCACAAATAACTTGGTTTCTGTAAGTAAAGGTTGGAAGATTTATTCCTGATTTACGTTTTTCCTGATACCCCAGGAATCATATGATATTTTATTTGAGATAGCCAGGGATTATCTTTGTAGAGATTTCTCATTGATAATTACAGTATAACGTGACTCTAAGAACAGAATTTCATTGGGAGAAATCCCAAAAATAAAATGTAAGAAGCCGTTAGATTGCCTTCTTGAAAAACCCAAAACCTGGGCAAGCAATTATTTGTACTTAAAATCTCTTTGATCTAAGTGGCACCCAATGTTTTCGCTCCCAAATTTGTTCATAAGAATCATCTTAAATAAGAGTTTAAGATTTCATTTAATTAGATTTTTCTAACAACATACTCAACTGTTTTGTAGGTCTCTTTATAAACAAGGTAAGTGTATTCAGAAACACAAAACCATAGCTAGAGTGGCTGGATAGTGTACTGATTAGTGTGCCACCTTTGACATGGGGGACCAGGACACACATCCTGTCTGGTACCTATGTTACCAGCAAGGTTCTTGGGTAAAGACCCCCTATTGCTTCACACTCACAAACTAATAGAGTCATGCTGGCTTGGGCATCGATCAGATTAAAAAGGTCCATGTCAGATTTAGGAATCCCAGATAATCTGAGAATAAAAGGACTACTAGAACAAACTGTACATTGACAAGACAAGAGAACCTGGATTAACTGAATACTAGATAACAGTAGACCTAATAAGAGAAGATATATGACACCATAAAAAGAAGGAGTATGAGAAGCTGGAAAAATACTAAGGGCTGAAGAAGGAACTAAAGAGAATATGGTGGGTGCTCCAGCATTGAAGGTTTTTAAGAAGCGATTGGACAACCATTTTTCTGAAGTGGTATAGGGTTTCCTGCTTGAGCAGGTGGTTGGATTAGAAAACTTTCAAGATCTCTTCTAACTCTGTTATTCTGTTTTGTTATTCTGTTTTGTCCTGTCCTTGGTGCTCGCTGAGCTTGGTTGTTTTCTTGCAGATACTAAGTCGCATCAGTTCTAGTAGGAGAGGTGGATTTGTTCTCATTTTATATACTAGTAGCTTGCCCTACCAGGGTTGCTAGTAGTAGTCTTGGTAATTCTTTGAATGGGCTATTGTTTACTATTAGCTTGCTTGTCTGAATTACTCAGAGAAGATCAAGCTCTGAGAGCAGTGGTGGGATTCAGCCAGTTTGCACCACTTCGGGAGAACCAGTTGTTAACTTTCTGAACAGTTTGGTAAACTGATTTTTGGAAGAAATCATTAGGATAGAGAACCGGTTGTTAAATTACTTGAATCCCACCACTGTCTGAGAGCACCAAGGATCCTACATGCACACACTCACACACAAATATATACTTAAAGCACACACACACACACACTAAAATAGAAGGAGGAAATGCTTTTCTTCTGAAACCTTAATATGGATTTGGGAAATTTTGAAATATGAGACGTAAATCAAAATTTTTAATAAGAAGAGAAGTTCTAAAATCTGTTTTTTTTAATATAAAAAAGTGATTTTAACCCTGCTTTAGTTTTCATGTATTTTCATGTACTCTTTGACTCAAAGCAGAAAAGCATACCACTCAATAGCTTTGACTGCAAGAGGTTCCAGAAGCTACAAAAATAATTTGTTTTTTCCCAGGTCTTTTTGAACTGTATACATGCTGAATTTGTTTTGCTCCTTTGTTTCTGTCATGTTTTGATTATTCAATGGAAACATCAGATATAAATACAAAATAGGAGAATTAAAAACAGTCAAAAATAATCTGGATAATTTGAGCCTCATGGAAATACAGCATCTCTGGATGACATTGAAAAATAATTCTGCTGCTTGAAGGCATCTACACTTTGCTTTTAGAGCAGCAACAAAAGCTGGGTGACCTTAAGGAGCACAATAAACTGTTATGTTTTTTGTAAAGTCTGAGACACTTCTGAATCAATTTTGCAGCATTTAGAGTCCTGCAAAGTCAGTATTTCTGTGTAGAAAAGGGCTGTGCTTCCTGAATTTGGGTAAATATTTGATGCTATTCATTAAAAAAAAATTCAAATCACAAATGTCTTCTTCCACAGAGGAAAAGAAATTTGAGTTAAAAAAAATAATGCCGAAGAACATGAAACTGACAGCTCAAGAGAGCACATTGTGGGTTAAAGATTACCCATTATAGGCAATAGGAAAGCTTATAGTAATTCTCTCTTTTTGCACATTGACTTCTGCTGAGAAGTGGGTACGTTCAGTGGTGAGTTCCCCCCCGTTCGGACCAGTTCATAAGAACCAGTAGTAACGTCGACTTCGACATGACCTGTGTTTAACACACAAAATCATCTATTGCAATATCCTTCCTATAAAAGACTACTTCAGCTTCAATCGCAATATTACAAGAGCAAAAAATAGATTCAAGCTAAATGTCAACCGCTTCAAACTTGATTGCAGAAAATATGACTTCTGTAACAGAGTTGTTAATGCTTGGAACTCATTACCTGACTCCATAGTCTCTACTCAACTCTACTCTACTCTACTCTACTCAAAATCCCAAAATCTTCAACCAAAAACTGTCTACTATTGACCTCACCCCATTCCTAAGAGGACTATAAGGGGCGTGCATAAGAGCACAATAGTGCCTACCGTTCCTGTCCTATTGTTCCCTTCATTATATCAAATTAATATTATCGATGCATATATTTTTTTACTTATGTATATATATATATATTTGTTTTCTGAGGTTTTCGTGGGTGTTTGTATGTAGGTCTTTGGTTATTCGGGTTTTCTCCCGCGTAAAATTGGAAGTGTCTTGGCGACGTTTCGACGAAGTCTCATTCGTCATCTTCAGGCTTCAGCTTCGTGCTTCTGGGAGCAATGATGAAAAGAAAACCCGAATAACCAAAGAGACAGACACACACACACACACACACACACACACACACACACATATATATATTCTTCAAGTTATGTTGTTTTATCTATGATAATTATTTGTGTATACTGTTGTGACAAAAAAAAGAAATAAAACCAGCGGGAAAATTTTATAAATAGAGCAATCTATCAACTTTGGATATTTTTCAGGGGTGTTTTTTCCTCCTCCTCACCCCAATCAGATTTCTGCAGCAAGAGAAAATGAGTTACAAAGTGGTGAGATTTGTAGACTAAATGATTGGGGAAGGAGAAGAATTCAAATCTAAGTGACATAGGATTTCTTTGACTAATATTAATATTAAAGATAGATTTTGGCTATCTTAGAGAGGCATAGATATAGCATCCCTTCAGAAAAGAATCAGATTTATTGCCTTCTTTTGTGTTGGCAGTTTTACAGTTCAATGTTTAAAAATCTGGCAAATAATACCACATTATAATATGGTACTTAAAAGATAATTATCGTTGATTCAGAGTTCATCAGAACATATTACATTTCTGATGCAATGTACAAAGATTTCTACTTTGGATGGCATTTATAGAAAGTCTCAACTTCCATGTGAGACTTCTACCTAACAATTATCACTCAATGCTAATTGCAATATTTTAAAAGAAAGCTTCTTCTTTTTTTTTTTTTTGTAGGCAGAAATTGCTAGTCAAAGGTCATTTCTCCACTAGTAATAACTTTATAACATAGGAAGGCCATTGTTGAAATGATATAAATTTTGCCCTTGTTACTGCTGCTTTGGCACAGTTGGAAGTTTCTGGTAGGAAATTATCAAAGTGTTATTCACAAAGTGTTACACCCAGAGTGTTATACACAACATCCTATATGAACATCCAACAATCAACTACATTTTCATGTTTTAATAGGTAGTTGGGGTTGTTCTAGGAAAAAAAAGGCTTTAGCACTCAACAGGTGAGAGTTTAGGGGAAAAAATGAACGCAAGAATTAAACAACAATTGATGAGAGAGACAGCAAAGAAAGCCACGATCAACCAGAGGGATGAATTCAAAAATCTTTGTGAGGAAAAAAGAGCTGCAAAAGCATGACATTGGGCTCAGACCAAAAGAGGTCGAAACCCTGTCGACATCAGGAGACCAGGAAAAAAAAGGAGTAGGGATTTAGGATGAATGATGTCTCAGCACATAAATGAAGAGAAACCACAGAGGAATCTCTAGTGAAGCAGTCAGAATGTATGAATTTGCAGGTAAAAGTAAATTCCAGTCTTTCTTTGGTCAGCATAAAATCAGGAAAGTATGTTTGTTTATTCATTATTTTATTTGAATTTATAAGTAATATAATGTCAAATGTTTCAACAATAACAACAGTTTGGGGAGAGGAATTTGCTATAAAATTCTAGAGTTAAAGGAGAAAATGCAATATTCTTTAATTAGGACATTTTCAAGAAGGCTACATCTATCTTTACATTATAACTATCCTGTCTGTCTGTCTGTCTGTCTGTCTATCTATCTATCTATCTATCTATCTATCTATCTATCTATCTATCTATCTATCTATCTATCTATCTATCTATCTATCTATCATCATCATCATCTTTTTTTAAGGACATAACAATAAAGCAATATAAACTTTACTAAGTTTTCTTTCTGTATTGTTTTAAAATATTCCAGTCTACTTTATCTTTTTTTTTAAACCAATATTCATGGAGTTATGTATCATCTGTAAAATAAGTTATACCATTTTTTTCTTAAATTACAATATGGGTTCAGTTTTAGTGAATTTTTCAATAAATCTTTCCATTTTTGTAATGCATTAAAAAATCTAATTTATCATGCAATGTTTCATTTGTTATTTCTATATTTGTGATTTTAACAGCACTTTACATATTTGTCCTTGTAGATAGTCTCAATTTTCTGGAAGTGTTTCAACTTTTACCACTTGTCTCAAAAACCTTTCTTCTTTCTCAAAGTTGCTTTTATCTTCTAGCAACCTGTAAATACACTAACCATGGTACATTTTGATTTCAACCAATTATTCTTGCTGTATCTTTGCTCTGTTTCTAGAGTCTGGATGCACCATATCTGCACGCATAATTACACTTTTCTTGCAAAATTATTTTCAAAATAGAAAGTATTTGTGGGTGAGGCTAAAGGCAAGATTTCTGGATTTATTATTGCTTTTGTGGAATTTTATCTCCCCCCTCCCAGTCCTGTCCTACATTATATTTTTTTTAAGTATTTGCCTTTTTTCTTTGGTACTCTTATATCATAAGTACCGAGAAGGCCATTAGTTAGGCTGAGACTTTCTAATATGGATACACTTCTATTCAACGATTTTATCTATTCAGATATCCATGACAAACAACTTGCATAATAATATAATTTAAAATTTGGTAGTGGAGGAAGTCCACCTCTGTGTTTTGAGTCATGCAGGTTGTTGGTTTTTTTTACTCTATGTCTCCACCCACCCACCCCTAAAAGTATTTTAAAATTTAACTAAATTGTTCTTTACTAATCTTGCAAAAAAAATATTCTGGGATGGAAATTGGTACCATTTGAAATTAGAAAATAATATATTGGATAATACCTTCATTTTAACAGTGTCACTGATTGCCAATTCTCACATTCATTTGCAGGACCTTTACTTACTAAAAATGCTTATATATGCTTATATATGCTTTTTCAATACTGCAAAGATAAATGTCCTTTCTATATTGCCAAAAAAAAATTATGTGTCTAAAGAAGAATCTCTGCTTCTGTTTTTTTTAATTGAAATATTCTGTTGTGTTTATTAGAACAGTCTTTAATATTTTTTAATATTTAATATATGTTGTCTTTAATATTTTTCCTGGGAATATACTCTGTTCCATATGTATTACATACACTTCTTTAACTGTTGATTTATTATTGTAGTTTAAAAAATGCCATATGATTGGTCTGTATGACTGTGGCTTCTCCAGATTATTTCCTTTTTATCAATCCAAGTTAGATATGTTTGTAGTATTGTTCTTGCCTTTCTTATTTTATTCATTGCTTTTGTCAGAAATTCTAGGAGTTCTTCCAGTTCTTAATTATACAGAGCGATAAGCCCAACTGGGCCTCGTATCTTTCCAAGCTTAATTTGTTTCACTGCTTCTCTGGTTTCTTGAATAGCTATAACTTTATTTAATATTTGTCTATGTTGTATATTACAATCTTTGAGTTCGAAGTCCTTGATAGCAATGTAGTAATCCTTGCTTTACTTATTTATTTATTTTATTTATTTATTTGTCACAACAGTATATATAAGCATAAGCATGAAATAACTATACGAATTGGATACAATCAAAGGGAACATTAGGACAGGAACGGTAGGCACACTGGTGCTCTTATGCATGCCCCTTACAGACCTCTTAGGAATGGGGTGAGGTCAGTAGTAGATAGTCTTTGGTTAAAGCTTTGGGGATTTGGGGATGAGACCACGGAGTCAGGTAATGCATTCCAGGCATTAACAACTCTGTTACTGAAGTCATATTTTCTGCAATCAAGATTGGAACGGTTCAAATTAAGCTAAAATCTATTGTGTGCTCGTGTATTGTTGTGATTGAAGCTGAAGTAGTCAATATGAGGCTTAGCATACAATTTTCTAGAGTAGTTCTTTTGCAATTTCCAATCTTGCACATAACAATTTAATTCTTTTCTGATATTGTGCAGCTTTCTCTTTTCTAATTTGGTATGCCAACATTTTTCCTGGTTTGTTTGCATCCTCAAAGTGTTTTTGTTTAGCATATGTTATCTTCTTTTGTAATTCTTCTGTTTCGAGTAAATCTAGTTATTGTTTAGCATTTTGAAATTCTTTCATCACTTGCCTTTTTAGATTGAATCTCAAATATGCTTCTTTGTGAGTCCTGAAGTATTGAGATATCAAAGGGATCAAGTATTGAGATGCCAAGGGATCAAGTCATATGTTGTAAATTCAGCTTAGCATTCCAACTGATCTCTTAAGAGCTCACACCTCATTTATATCTGAAAATTATGTGTTTGTGTATGCAAATGGGGTGCTGGTGGTCATATGTACGTATGTACTGTAATACTGTGTTTCCCCCAAAATAAGACCCTGTCTTATATTTTTTTGAACCATGAAATAAGCCTATGCGCTTAAAAGCCCAATTGGGGATGTCTCATTTTGGGAGAAACAGAGTACTTATTCTGCATAAATGTCAGAATTGTAACAATATGTATTTCACAGTGGCTTTTAAAGTTAGAAGGACTGCCCTAAAATACCTAAGATGCATTGCCAATATCTCTTCTGTTAAACAGTATCATCTTGTTGGACCCCAAATTTATGCTTTCTATATGGAACAGCATCCTTGCAAAGATCTGAGTGGCCCCTAGCCAGTTAGACTTTTATTGCCATTTGAGCTGGATGGTTATGTCGTTTATGTTAGCTTTTTAATGAGTTGTGTGTTGGTTTGTAACCTTGCGTGTTACAAGATTCTTTTGTGAGATGGGTAACTGTATATATTGTTTACATAAACATGAAGTTTCTAATCTTTCCAATCCTATTTTCATATATATATATATATATATATATATATATATATATATATATATATATATATATATATATATATATATATATATATATATATATATATATATATTTATTTATTTATTTGTTTTCTGAGGTTTTTGAACTGATTGGGTGGGAGCTTGTCAGTTCAATCAGTTCAAACCCGCTCTAGCAGTTAAAAGGAAGAAACAGCTGCGATCACACATTGCTCCCAGAAGCACGAAGCTGAAGCCTGAAGATGACGAATGAGACTTCGTCGAAACGTCGCCAAGACACTTCCAATTTTACGTGGGAGAAAACCCGAATAACCGAAGACCTATATACAAACACCCGCGAAAATCTCAGAATATATATATATTCTGCAACTGGAAGATCTAGGTCTTTATATATATAAATTATATATATAAATTATATATATATATTTTATATATTATATATATAAAAAGACCCTAGATCTTCCAGTTGCAGTTCACCCCCTTGAAATGAATAGTTGTCACTGTAAAAGGAGACACATTTATACCTTTTAATTTATGGCAAAGCTTGCTTTGTTACATGTTTGTTCTTTATGGATTTATTGGTAATATCTGTATTGCAGACAAAGTTCACCCCCAGCCTTTCTTTCTAAGCAAAGGATGCTTAAACTGAACAACCTTTTTTAATAAAAGCAAATGTCAGAGGACTACAGGACAAAGGATTTAGAGTTGCTTCTATTAAGATGCTTCCATCTACTTTATAGATAACAACAGCTATAAAATGTGATGAAAAATGAATAAGCTGGTAAATAAATTTTGTCTCATACACTTTCTTTTAGCACATTTTATGCACAAGAGTTCTTTTTTGTTTATTTTCTGTCTGTATCTATACTTTTTCATACAGATTTAGTAACATAATATTTTAATATAATTTTGAGAATTCAGCATAATGTTTCATAAAGCAGCTATCTCATATGTCACTTTACATTCCTGCTAGTTCCAAAATTAGCATTTAATTTTGATTAAAATTTATCACTGGTGAAGCTATTCAAAATTTATGAAATAACCAGAAAGCCAAATTAAAGTACATTTTTTTACAAAAAATAATTGTGAATACTTAATAAACTCAGACTTTAAATACAATAATCTTTTCCTTTATTTTTAATTTAATGAGACCTCTCCAAGACCAAGAAAATATTAATTTAATTTTAAATAAACTTAGGATAATGTCAGAACGGTCATTGTTAAATATTCTTCCAATTTCTTAATGGATTTTAGGAGTTATCTTTCCCATGTCGGTATGCAGTACATTCCCAACCCCCCGGGCTCTACTTTGATATATTGATGTTGATCTCTCATTACCCTCAATCAGTTTTGGCTGGAAAATCAGATTGATTAACTAATTCTCATCTTGCCACCATTCTTAAAGGAATTTTGGTGGTACACAGAAACCAATGCAACAAAGCAACTACATTAAAAGTACAGTAATTAAAAATTAAATTCAAATGAGTCCAAGAAAAAAAAAGATTACCACAAAGAAAAATGATAGCATGAAAAATAAAATCCAAGATGTCAGTCACCCAAATAAGGACCAAGGCAACCAATGCAGTGACTTTGATATATCAGTGGGATTTTCCTGCCAATAATTTTACTGCTGCATGACTGGAAACTTCCAGGTAGTCTCCAAAGAGACCCTCATATACAATGCTTTGCAATAATCCAACTGATAATCCAACAAGGCAGGAGTTACTGAGGGCATTTTGATCTACATATAACGTACAAAGCAGAAAAAAGATTCCCCTGGCCATTATTTACAAATGCTGATTAGGAAGGAGTTGCTTAGATGACCCCTCAGTTCAAGAATCACATCCTTTGGGGAATCACAATCTCATTCTGATAACTACTGGGAGCAGAGTACATGCTTCTCCTACATAGAAAAGAAGAGTGAAACTTTAGAATCCTACACTGGAGATTTGTTGGGTGCAAGTGGTTCTCCTTGATCATCACTGATTGTAACCAACCATTCAAATAGAAGTGGAATGATTACAAGGGTGAAATCCAGCAGATTCTGACAGGTTCTGGAGAACTAATAGTGGAAATTTTGAGCAGTTTAGAGAACTGGTAGTGGAAATTTTGAGCAGTTTGGAGAACCGGCAAATACCACCTCTGGCTGGCCCCAGAGTGGGGTGGGAATGGGGATTTTGCAGTATCCTTCCCCTGCCACACCCACCAAGCCACACCATGCCCACCAAGCCACGCCCACAGAACCGGTAGTAAAGAAATTTTGGATTTCACCACTGAACGATTACCAAATAGGGTCTTTGCCTCCTAAACCTTGTACATGGACTCGTAGGATGCCGCCATGAATTATATTAAACTTTTGGTGCATTAAGCACTATCAAGAAATCTAATGTCAGAAATCTTAGCCCTGCCCACAACCCAGAAATCTATAATAAAGAATTCAATTACATCTTCAATTATATCATTCCCGAGAAGAATTCCTCTACAGTGTGTTCTTAGACTTACAAATTGCCATTGAGTTCCAACGCACATATGTTTTAGGCAAATTTTCAGAACGCATCTTCTTACATTAGCCTTCCCAGACATTAATTTTCTCTAATTTTTATCCTTTAATAGAATGTTTTAATCCCATTTTATTGTTATTTCCCCCTTTTGTAGAATTAGTATATGTACTTCATATATATCACACTTTGTAATACTTGGTATGGAAACATTTTTAACATGATGTCATTCTGGAAATTTTGATTTACTGCTCCATCTCTCCTTTATTCCCTCACACCAAATAATTATTTGAACTCCAAATTCAAAAGTTTTGCCTACCTTGCTCTAAAAAGAATATAGTTTATTTTTGTTATATTTGTAAATAATTCATTTATGTTGAATATATTGTATTGTATTGTATTGTTATATTATGTTATGTTTTTATGTTATGCTAGTTATGTTGCATTTATTGCATTGTGTTGCATTATATTATGTTACATTACATTACCTTGTTGAATAGGAAGAAAACTTAAATGCTGTGACAGTGATAACATTGACTGGACACAAACATCAACTCTACCATCACTGTAGTCATATCACACAGAAAATACAATGAACACATTTAATTTGTGTTCTGCAGTTGTTCAACTTTGCTAGGGTTTTAAAATTTGATTTCTGTGTTCATATAAGTAGATAATTATCTATCCTTTAGCCTTCAACTACATCTTATTTCATTCTCAAAACATTAATCCATGCTGCTTTTTCTTTTCTGAGAAATGAGAGAGAGAGAGAGAGAGAGAGAGAGAGAGAGAAAGAGAGAGAGAGAGAAAAGAGTGTGTTTTATGTGTTAACTGTGTTTCTTTTACTTGGAATAATATTTCTTTTTTGTTTTTGCTTTTTTTTTACTAAATGGAGAAAATGTACTTAGTGTATTGCATTAATTAAGCATTCTTCAAAGATATAAAATAATGTGCAAGCTTTATTAGAAGATTGCAGGGTTGAACAAAATAAGGTTTATGGAACCACTGTGTGAAACTTCTTTGATAATCAGTAGCCAGGCATTTCTTTTGTTAGAAAAATCAAAGTAAATGGCCCAAGAATGTTAGATATTAGACAAAAAAAAGATGATATCAGAACATCAATTATCTGGACCTTTGTTCAGTGGACCTCAGATGCAATGAACAAAATTTCATTCAGACCTTACTTCATATAATAAAAAATGTCCATTGTTTCTGAAGTGGTCCAGACTGTTCATGGAAAGTATGTTATATCATTTTATGTAATTTAGCAATATAATTGACCTCTTTATGCAAATGAATTTGAATAAAACAATAATTATATATAATTACTGAAATGAGAAAATTGTTTCAAATTATGCAATTTCAGATTGAATGGACATTTGGATTTAATGGACCAACCCTTCCTTCAAATACTCTGTTCATTCAAGATTGTATTGCATCATTCTCTTCGGGTAGAAAATAAAAGTGCTACTTGGGAAACACAGTGGGAATGTTAAAGGACTATTAGGATTCCTTCACCCTCATTTTCAGCAGACGCCTAAGGATTGGCGATGGCCACAGATTAGAAGAATCCAGCAAGATTTATCAGGCCAGTTCCTTGGAGGCACAGATCCTCTCTTCATATCAAATTGTCACCCATAAAGACAGCACACTACCAACTAGTCTTCTGGTTTTTCTCCTGAATAATTAGAATAGGAGAAAATCTGAAAGTTGAGAGTTCCTTAAATTGATTATATCTTTGCTATAGTCTGGATATTTCATTTGAGGCTAGTAGATTATCTAAATTGAATTTGGGTGATGTACTGAACACCTAGAATTTTATATAGCATGCTGCCATACTCAGGGGCAAAATTAAATATATTACATTTTTCAATATCTTTCAAGACTTGGCAAGATACTGGGAAACATAAAAAAAAATCCCAGATCTGTGGACATATAGAAAGAAATAAACAAATAACTACTTCCAGCAAGGGTTTGTTAAAAACAGATCATGCCAAACCAATCTTATTTCATTCTTTGACAAAGTGACTAAATAAGTAGACCAACAAAATGGTGTAGGCATAGTATGCTTAGATTTCAGTAAGGCATTCAATATTATCATTACTGTTTATAAAACCTTAATAAGACCACCCCTGAAATACTGTTATCTAGTTTTGGTCACCACATTACAAAAAAGAAGTTGACATTTTGGAAGATGACTAAGGGCCTCGAGACAAAAAACATGTAAAGAACAAGATTGCAAGAATTGAGTATGCCCAGTCTAGAGAAAAGAGGGACTGGGGTGACATGATAGCAGTATACTAGTATTTGATGGGCTACCACAAAGAAGAGGGGATCAACTTATTTTCCAAAGCACCAGAGGGAAGGATAAGAAACAATGGATCAAAATTAATCAAGAAGAGAAGCAATCTAAAATTAAGGAAAAACTTCCTAAGAGTGAGAACAATTAACCAGTAGAACAGCTTGTCTTCGGAAGTTGTGGGTGCTTCATCACTAGAGGTTTTTAAGAGACTAAATAGCCACTTGTCTGAAATGGTACAAGGTCTCCTACTTGAGTAGGAGGTTGGACTAGAAGACCTCCAAGGTCCCTTCCAGATCTATTCTGAATTGAATATTACTATATTTGCAGCTAAAATGAACTGGTGAAAAAATAGCTGAAACATGACACTATTATTACTGGAAAACATATGTTTTTTCTTTTTAATTCTTGATGTAGATAAAGCAAACGGTGCTGATTCTGTAATTCATTACTTTCTGCATTACCTTGTTCTCTAGTTTTGTGGATATTATTAATATGGATACTAAGAGGCAATATTTGTGAAAACATTGAATTAGTGCTGCACCTTTCAGGTTTAAAATTCACCTTTAATAGCATCTCTAATTGTTGGCAATCAGGTAGCATTACTTTGGAATGTAAACCAATAATCACAATTAAATAACATACAGTAAGGTTGTATTGTAAATGAGCTTAGCAGAAGAGATTAATATCAAATATTATAATACAGATAGTCCTTGACTTACAACAGTTTGTTTAGTAATTGTTCAAAGTTAAACACCACTAAAAAATGTGACTTATGACCGTTTTTCACAGTTACAACCTTTGCAGCATGCCCAGGATCATGTGATCAAGATTTAGATGCTTGGCAACTGGGTTCATATTTATGAACTGCTTCTGTGTCCCAAGATCATGTGATCATTATGTGATCATTATGTCACCTGATGTGATGGGGAAACCAGATTCACTTAAAAGCTGGGTTATTAACTTATCAACTGCAGAGATACTTAACAACTGTGGTAAGACAGGTTTTAAAATGGGGCAAAACTCACTTACCAAATATCTCACTTAACAACATAAATTTTGGGCTCAATTGTGGTTGCAAGTTGAGACTATCTGTATACCTCTACACATTTAAAAAGAGACCTGGATTGCTCAAGCTAGACCTATTGAAATCAAGAATTAGAATTAGAATATTTTTATTTATAGACCGTCTTTCTCCCAAAGGACTCAGGGCGGTGTACAGCCACGAATAAAATACAGAAAGAAAACAACAATACAAAACTAAAAAAAAACCTTAAAAAACCTATTTGATTTGGCTACTTATAAATAAAATATTACCCTCTAAAATTTACAAAAAATTTAAAACCCATAAATCAATTTGATAATATAAAATTTAAGCGAGTCCAGCAAGACGAAATAAGTAGGTTTTAAGTTCGCGGCGGAAGGTCCTAAGGTCAGGTATTTGTCGGAGTCCAGGGGGAAGCTCATTCCATAAGGTAGGAGCCCCCACAAAGAGGGCCCTCCCCCTGGGGGCCGCCAGCCGACATTGCTTGGCTGACAGCACCCTGAGGAGCCCCTCTCTGTGAGAGCGCACCGGTCGTTGGGAGATAGACGTTGGCAGTAGACGGTCCCGTAGGTATCCCGGTCCTAAGCCATGAAGCGCTTTAAAGGTAGTAACTAACACCCTGAAGCACACCCGGAAGACAACAGGCAGCCAGTGCAGTCTGCGCAGGATAGGTGTTACATGGGAGCTCCGAACTGCTACCTCAATAACCCGTGCAGCCGCATTCTGGACTAACTGGAGTCTCCGGGTGCTCTTCAAGGGGAGCCCCATGTAGAGAGCATTGCAATAGTTCAGACGAGAGGTAACGAGAGCATGAGTGACCGTGCATAGGGCATCCCGGTCCAGGAAGAGGTGCAACTGGCAGATCAGGTGAACCTGATAAAAAGCTCTCCTGGAGACGGCTGTCAAATGGTCTTCGAAAGACAACCGCCCATCCAGGAGCACGCCCAAGTTGCGCACCCTCTCCATCGGGGCCAATGACTCACCCCCAACAGACAGCCGCGGCTGCAGCTGACTGTACCGGGGTGCCGGCATCCACAGCCACTCCGTCTTGGAGGGATTAAGTTTGAGCCTGTTCCTCCCCATCCAGACCTGTACAGCCTCCAGACACCGGTACAGTACTTCGATAGCTTCGTTGGGGTGGCCTGGGGTGGAAAAGTACAGCTGCGTGCCATCAGTGTACAGTTAGTATCTCACCCCAAAACCACTGATGATCTCACCCAGTGGCTTCATGTAGATGTTGAACAGGAGAGGCGATGAGAATCGATCCCTGCGGCACCCCACACATGAGGCGCCTCGGAGTCGATCTCTGCCCCCCTGTCAACACCGTCTGCATCCGGTCAGAGAGGTAGGAGGAGAACCACCGATAAATGGTGCCTCCCACTCCCAACCCCTCTAACCGGCACAGCAAGATACCATGGTCAATGGTATCAAAAGCCGCTGAGAGGTCTAATAGGACCCTCCAGAGATCATCCACCAATGCGACCAAAGCCGTCTCCGTACTGTACCCGGGCCGGAAGCCGGACTGGAACGGGTCTAGATAGACGGTTTCATCCAGGTACTGGGGTAGCTGACATGCCACCACACTCTCTACAACCTTCGCCGTAAAGCGAAGATTGGAGACCGGACGATAATTTCCTAAAACAGCAGGGTCCAGGGAAGGCTTCTTGAGGAGAGGTCTCACCACCGCCTCTTTCAAGGCAGCGGGAAAGATCCCCTCCCGCAAAGAAGCATTTATAATCCCCTGGAGCCAGCCTCGTGTAACCTCCTGCGTGGCCAGCACCAGCCAGGAGGGGCATGGGTCCAGTAAACATGTGGTGGCATTCAGTCTTCCCAGCAACCTGTCCATGTCCTTGGGAGTCACAGGGTCAAAGTCATCCCAAACCACCTCAACAAGACAGTTCTCGAAACTCTCGTCCGGATCTACCCAATTTTGATCCAATCCGTCCCGAAGCTGAACGATTTTATCGTATAGATAACCGTTAAACTCCTCGGCACGCCCTTGTAATGGGTCTCCCCGCCCCTCCTGTTGAAGGAGAGAGCGGGTCACCCGAAATAGGGCGGCCGGGTGGTTATCTGCAGATGCAATGAGGGAGGAAATGTAAGAACGCTTCGCATCCCTCAATGCCACTAGGTAGGTCCTGATAAAGGACCTAACTAGTGTCTGGTCAGACTCAGAACGGCTGGATCTCCAGGCACTCTCTAGGCGTCTTCTCCGGCATTTCATCTCCCT